>NW_022475400.1:0-97673 GCF_009193585.1 Aspergillus caelatus
CATGCTTCTTATTGTAAATCGTAGTGTGAAGCACGCTATTGTCTGGAATTAAGGGTGAATAGAAAGGCAACGAGGAGGCAACGACTAGCCCGGAGCGCAATAATAGGCATTATCTAAGATACTAGGTTGAATGGCACGATTCCCCGGAGTTGACTAAAATAGTAACAAATCTAAAAAGTGACTGATCGAAACGACAGTTCGGTTAGGCTTATGGGCGATTATCGTGTCTTGGATGCGGGCTGTTGTCTGATTAGTTCACCATGAACAAAGTTGGTCCTGACCCCTAATCAGCAGCGTTAGTGGCGTGGGGAATGTCAACATGGATCGTTTATATGGAACTAACTACTGCATTAGAAACGATATTGATCTATTATGTTGCAGTGTATATGTGTGTGTATCCAATTGTCTCTACATGTTGTCTCTGATATATATTATTAATACCTTACTTTCTATCTGAAGTCGGAGAAAAGATGAAAGGTTGCTAGAGATAAGAGGGATAGAGATGTGCACATACAGCAAGGAATATACTCTGTATATGTTTATTTATGTCCTTATCATCAGCTCTTACTGAAACATACGTACAAATAACGTAGATTAGCAATGCAATGCATCAAGACCGGTCAATGCGGAGCTTAATGAACGGATGCAAGTGGGTGCACCACTTACCTTTTTTTAAACCGTCGGTACGGCCCGCGTGGAAGGTGAAAGCGAAGAAAGTTAGGGATCCATCGTACTTTTGTTTCGAATGAAGAGGAACAAAGGGGATGGTGATCGGCTGCAGAAGCGCAAAGTTTAGCCGAGCTATCGAACAATAACTCCAGCGACAGCCCAGGTGGGCTCCATACCCTGGGACAAAGCCGTAGTAGTATCAAGCATAGTCAGGACGGTCATGTCACGAGGAGTCCAGAGCAAGTAAGACGAGGGGGGATTTTTAAAATTAAAATACATAGAAAAAAAAATATAAATAAAAATAAAATATAAATAAATTTATTAGCGGGACACAACAAGATGAAAAGAAAAAGCAACAACATCGGAGAGTACTGTAGTTCATTCGCTACTAAAGATGCCAGTGCATGATGCAGCAGGAGGCCGAATGAGCCTCTTAAAAAGACCATAAGCCCCATACCGATGGTGGCACAGAGCATTCAGTTTAGTGGATGATGTGTTGCTTTTTTGGCTGGTCTGTCCACTCGGAGTGTATCAAATATGCTTACTCGTCTGTCTGACGGTCCAGGGGGAGGACGATGGAGGGGGCTCACATATTCTTCCATTAGGCAGAGACGTACTGTATGTACATTGTACATTAGAATAAAATAAAAGGGAAGTTGTTTTGCTGGGCCGCCCCTCCCCACCAGTCTTATTATCGGATCGACGAAGCCGGTGTGTAAGTACCTTTGACTTAGGTCAAGTAGAACTATAATGGGTTAGTTCATGCTGGTGTCACTCATACATCAACTAGTGCCACGACTAATGCTGGTCGAAGACACCCTTACGAGTCACGACCTATGAGGTTTTAACTGGTTACCGTCTGCCAGTGTGACGCGCCAAGCTAGACTACAATTTTTAGTTGCAGCCGGTCAATCTAAGGAGCGGGTCGGAGTCGACCACTCTCAGGAACGACGGTCTTCTGGTTTCTCCTGCTATTCCCATTCCACGGAAATAGCCCTACAATGAATGAGGCTTGCTTTCTCTGACATTTATATCTAATGGCTAGCGATTAAGTACTCACCACTTCAGTAGGAATTAGTAGTTCACTTCTCTAATATTAAAGATTACGTGGTGATGTTGACTGAGTTAGGGCTATGTGTTACTAGTCTTCAGTTATATATATGTTTTTTTTGCCGTACCGCATATAACTTTATCTCATCTACTCTTTTCCTACTCCACCAATCTTTTTTATCGATTCCCTTTCCGTGATTTCGAGCGGCTGAGCAAGTATGAAACGAGAAACATGGTATAAATTGGCGTCATACATAATATAAGAGGAAAGCGATCATCGATTGATGTCAACCAGAATAGAGAGACTTGATAACATTAGTACTATAGCCATGGGAATGATAGTCATACCGACTGTCCCCACCATAACAAAACGAATTATCTAGAAGCAAATCAGCACGCCGACTGTGGACGGCTTATTCTTCCGCCGAATAGAAAGGCCTGATCTTGGATCACCCTGAACTACCTTAAGTTAGTCCACTTTCGTCAATAGATAGATGGAATCCTTGGGCACCAGAAGGGGGTGAT
The DNA here is from genome assembly GCF_009193585.1 of Aspergillus caelatus. Classification (NCBI taxonomy): domain Eukaryota; kingdom Fungi; phylum Ascomycota; class Eurotiomycetes; order Eurotiales; family Aspergillaceae; genus Aspergillus; species Aspergillus caelatus. The sequence continues at coordinate 2,245 of NW_022475400.1, forward strand.
GAGAGTGGGTTGCCAAAGAGTCGCATGAATGAGGTAAGACAATGTCATCCATCCCCATCAAATAAGTCCATTCATGCCGCATGCAGCACATGCAGTGTCTATCAATGCAGAATCCACTTAAAGGTCTGGATGCGCTTGAGGATGCATGTGGGCTGTGTGGCCGGCCCGCACTAAAGAGGGACATGTCATATGTTCCGTGATCTTCTGTTGATACGGACTCCTGCTGCTACTCCCCAGGGATGGTAGAACTAATAATGATAATGACAATAGAATAGTAGGAATAAAAATGTGATAGTATTGTGTTTATTCATTACCTCTAATTTATTTTGTACTGCACACTGGCGACTTTTCCTATGTTCCCGCTGATCGAAGGCCCATCGCCTCCTAGCCCTATCCCCGTGGCTTGTAGGAAATTGAACACATATCAAAAAAAGAAGGGAAAGGAAAGGAGAGAAGAAGGAAAGACGAAAAGGAAAAGCAATGATAAAAAAAAGAGACAAAGGATGAAGATGGAGTGAGAGACGTGAAAGCAAGATAGAAACCACAATCCAATACAAGAGTGCCACGCCTTTGATACTCTAGTTAAGAAACTTGCAAAAAGAATTAGACAAAGTATATTACTCAAATAGGAAGGAGTCTGAAGGGGGAAAAAAGATAACCGAGAAGTACAGCAAATTAAGATGCATCAAGAAGGACCAAACACGAGGCTATTAGTAGCTACAGTGTGTTAGATATGCAAGTCAGCGCGGCCATTTGGGCACTTCCCCCTATACGGCAAGCTGAACTTCTGCTGAGATATCAGGACTTGCCAACAAGCCACGGGGAAATGGCGGGAGACTATTCCAGCCTAGAAATCCCGTCTCCATCGCTAAATAGTCCGACCCCGGTCCTGCCATGTTACAGAAAATCGCGGTGCATGAAGGAGGGTCAGCGTTACCAACAATACTACCCAAATCAAAGGGTTCGGCTGACGTGCGAGTCAGTGGTGTTGCTGGGCCTGATGCACGAAATCGCGAGACGACCGCCGCCTTCACAGGTGACGGGTGGTGTTGACTATGAAGGATTTTGTGAGGTCGCCGCTGCGACACCAGTCGCTGATGGTACCGTTCCTTCCGTAGTTCATCCTGGTTCATAAGTCCGCGGAATTTAGCTGTGATTTTCGTAGCTTTCCCTCCCTTCGCTCCGGATCGTTGGCGTTGAGGAGCTGGTGGGTCTGAGCCCACTGTTTTTTTATAATTCGCCTGCTTTCTATACCGGGTTGTAGACTGAATACCATGAGTTATTGCCTCATCTGTCAGACGCCAGTAATTCAGGGATTTCTTGCCCGGTGCTTTCTCCACTCGAACAGCTTCGAAACCCTGTAGCAGATTTGGTTTCTTAGCAAGAGAGTACAGAAAGAGAAGTATCAACTTGTGCAATAGACATACCGCGTTCATGGATAAGTTGTGTCGAATGCTGTTTTGCCACCCTTTGGAACTGCGATCTTTTCCTTTTGTGGTGTTCTCTTCGAACCAGCCGTAAATCGCCTGAAGAGACAATTTCTTACCGGGTGCGTCTCGGAGAGCTTGGTAAATAAGTGTGGAGTAGGGCGGGTCTACGCCCGCCTCCTCTTCTGCGTTAGTTGTTGTTGCTCGCGTATCAGCGCGGCCAAGTTCGGATTTGATTACAGGAGAGCTCATTTGGTGCGACGAAGCCGAGAAAGCTGGTGACGGTGGCGTTAGAGCTGCAGTGGGACAGGTTGCTGTAAGAATGCCAGACGGGCGTTGATGCGGCCCAAAAGCTTCAGATGTTGCTGCGTAGCGATCAGGCTTTAAAGCATAGGAAACATCATTGTCTGGCTCCCGCATCCACTCAGAGGATGTCCTGCTATCATTGGTACGAGATGGCCCCGGCCTTAGTTGCCCTGAGGTCGGATCCGACGTCATGGATGATGGTAGCCAGTCGCTGTCGCAGGAAAGAAAGAAACGTGGAAGACCATCAGGCATTGACGGTGTAGACGAGTGAGATGATGGTAGCGTGAAGGCTGAAGTTTCCATGGTCCATGGGTTTTGACAAGGCATCATCGATGTTGGACTGCTGGGCCCGGAACTCACCCAGTGTTCAACCGCTGGACAGGGGTAGTGGTGGCGAAGATCACCCAAAGGTACGCCATTGATAACAGCGTGTGAGGATGTAGACGTCTCTGTTCGTTTTAGAGCGTATTGTAGCGTAGTTTCCTGAGGTGAAGGAGTTAAGTCGACGCATTGGTCCTGAGACACCAAGAGACGATCCATGTTGTCTTGCAAGCAAGCAAACTAATATCAATCACAGACGGCACAATCTAGACTGGTTAGATTTGCATCTGAGGGGACGGTTCACGAAAGAAGGAAATATTATAGATAATATAAGTTTCTAATGGGTACAAGCCATGACAGGGAGACGGAAGTCAACAGGTTGAAAAAGGGTAGCCCTGGAAGATGTGAAGATAACGAGAGAGGCTAAAGGGGGGAAAAAGAAAAAAGGCCGAAGTCGACAGATAAAGACCTCTGACCATTCAGAAGATGGACATAACTGAAGCTGTGAGGCCAGAAGAAATGCCAGCTCATACATACGGCCTGATGGTCTGTCTGCTGTTTGTATGTGTCTCCGCCATTCCCAACAAACAAAAGACGGTCTGGGAGAGAGAAAGAAAAAATGAATTAGAAAAAAATTGGATAATTGGGACCAAAAATTAAAGAAAAAGAAAAAAAGTCAACCAAGGAACTCCCCAGTCAACATGTGCACTGGGGATGTTGTGGATGGTGGTGGTGGTGTAGTGGTGCTTCGTTCGAAAGACTTCCCAAGCAGTGGAACAAATAGTCATTGTACACGCAGAGCCAATGGCTTTGCAGCATTTAGTAGAGGCTGGATCTTCGGTGCTACAGATGATGGCAATGTACGTACTTCTTGATTTACAACGCCTGACAGACCAGGACGAGAGGGGAGTTGTGGAACCGGACAGCTGCATGAGAGCTGGCTCTTCTTTGCATATTGACCACAGTCCGCCAGGCTAGGTGGAAGCCTTTCTAAAGGAGACGTTCTGGCAACTTCCCGGAAGCTCTCAATGTTCTGTGGATGTATCCTGCAGACACTCAGGCCCTTTCCCGCTTTCCCCGACCAGCCGGAACCATTGAAACGCTATGCGGGTGGCTTGGGTGGCACCAAAGCCGCATCGTCGCAGAGGTTTCTTTCATTCGCTGAAGGCCAAGCTAGAAGGACGGCATTTCAGATCTGAGTGGCCGTACGTACGCGTGGAGGAGGCGTTCATCCCCCAGCGACACGTGACCCACTCCTCAAGAAAATGATGGGAAGAGAAACGCGTGACGTTGGATGGTAAAAGCTCACGGCGATAAGCCAGTGTTGGGGCGTTGATGGTAGTGGAAATAAGCCCTAGTCCATGGTTGCACACACGTGGGAGCCATAACCTGCGAGTCAGGAAGCTTAAACCTCATGGAGGTTATGTACCTAATGCAATTTGTCCGATGATATGATACGTTCTAGCGTCTGTTGATCGAATTTGGTCCAATACTGTAGCTGGTGGTTAATACTTCCTGACCAACTAGATCGCCCCGGTTGTGCGTTGCTCTGCTATAGCATTTATGGATACATTGATAGTAGATAGTGCCCTAAGTTGAAACTCCGAAAATACCATTATTATAGCCATATGCGCCCATACACCAGTTGGTCGAGATAGATGAATATATAACGATGTCGATGCGAGTAGAGGTTCCTCTTAAGGCTTTACTTTCGGTAGTAGACCTATCATGGATGTTAGAGAGGAAATGCTTTGTGCGACAGAAAGGAGGGATCTCACCCGCTTGAATTGAAAATGTAGCTGTAAGATACCCTATGGGTTGTGTCAGAAGATTCAACTTGAAGTCAGAATCAGGGGCTAAACAATCGGCGCGTCTACCTTGTCAAAGGTGCTCTTGAAGCCTCTTTCCCTCTTGGCGCTATAGTCCCATTCCTTATCAACGATTCGAAATGCGATATCTTCGTAAGGGGGCCCGGCCATGAATCTAATAAGACAAGTATCCTCTTCACCAGCTGCTGCAAACGACTGGCCGCGCTTCCTTCCATGCTCACGTTCAATACGATAGGTCGGCGCTTTCGTCTTATCGATGAGGTCGGGGTAGAAGATGTTGAATTTGTAGCCTTGTACCACCTTGGGTGGTGGGTTATCATGGTCATAATGAGTCTGGTTGTACTTATTCCACTCGTAACCCATTTGCACCCGGTTGAAGTATCGCGGCTTGCGCGGCCGGTACTTGTTCGCCCACTGAGGCTGGAACCCCGTGCTTACAGATTCTTCACCTGTGAAGATCTCTTCATTCTCACTGACGCCTCTCGCAAGCTCTCGCTCATAGAGTGCCTTTGTTGCCTGTGAGAAATCTTCATTGGGTATGGTTGAAAAGCGGGAGGAGCCAGTAACGGCAGGAAACTTTGGTGTTTGGTTCACAGGAACAGCAGAGGATTTCTCTGCTTGCCTCTGGCGGAGAGGTACAAACCCCATCTTTAGAATCTTTTGTCGTTCGCGAGCCTAAAAAATTCCATCAGCGCATGGCCTGTACTGCTTAAAAGCCATTGTGACCTACCACCTGATCCAAAAGGTTCGACTCATCCACTATCTCCAAGACCTTATCCTCCGGGCGAACCTGGAGCAGCGGGTCAGGATCAAGATCACGGAATTCTTCATCTAACCCAGCTTGTGTTTTGCCCTCGGTCGATGGCTGGATAACCGGCGCCAGAGGTGCAAGCTTTGCTCGAACTGACTCCGCCTCGTCGCGTTGTTGTTGGCGTAATCCTCGAACACGTTCGTCTATGACTGCCTGAAAGACCTTCTTCAGCTTGGCGCGTGCTTTCCAGACGGTGAGACTCCGTAGTAGTTCTTCCCAGTAATCGGTATCGATGGGTTCATTGGAATCCAACTTTTTCTTGACCTGTATCTCAAGGGTTTGAAGTTGCTCGTACGTTTTAGGGCTCAAGAGCCTATTGATATCCGCAGCGACGGAGTTCAGCGCACGCCCTTCGGGAGCCGTGATTTTCTGACGGTCGCGACAGATAATTCTCATAGTCTGTGCAGACCGGTAAGCAATAACTTTAGATAAACCAGACCCTGATGTGATTTACCTTCCAGAAATCCCTGTTTTGCGGATTTGCCTCCAAACTCAAAAATGTATCAATATCCTTCTCCAAGTCCAGCAATTGACTCTGAGACAGTCCTTCGAAAACGCCATCCGGATCCACGATGTCCAGGTCTGAGTCCGCAATCTCGTCATCAAGAGGGTTCCTCGTCGGATCGATAAATCGCAGGGTAACAGTAAGCCAGTCAATCGGCTTCGCCCGGCCCTCTTTGACACGAATCTCAGCCTTCTTTTTGGCCTGTTTAAGCACGAAAACGTCCTCCTGCGCTACCCATTCACGCACTTGCTCGTCTTCTTGTAATTGATTTAACCGCATCTGATCCTTCATATTCCTCGACTGCGACTGCGCCGGTCGGCCTCTTCCATCGCTCTGGTAGTCCCTCTCATCGTATCTGCGGGGGAGCTTCTGGGGTTGACGCGATGAAGGAGATCGCGATCGGCTTCGCTTCGTCGAACCTGATCTGTCCGGAAAACGTGACGACATAACTGACACGTCTATAGAGTGCAATGAGAGGAGGAAGTCGGAAATAGGCAATATCGCTGTGAGCGTTGAAACCTAAAGTCAACAAAAACGTGAAGCTTTCGTCTGATGCTTTTTTGGAGACAGCGTCCGCCAAGAAACTGTGGAGCAGCGGAACAGTAAAGGTTTCCGCCTTATCGGCTTTGCCGCCTAGTAGAAGACTACTGTTTGTATATCTTAAAACCACAGCTCCAGTCATTTCTAATGGTATTCAAAATTTCATTACTTAATACTAAGAAATGTCCGTTAAGTGGCAGAGATTGCCTCTTTTGAATCGGGGGGAAATACCTCCACTCCTTTTCAAATATTCCTCAACATCGAAAGGCTACGAGTTGTACATTACTGATCTTACCAATATCTGGTCTGAACATCTGACCCGCCAAGATATCCTGAGAAGAGCTGATGAGGATGACTCCACAATCGACCCGAGCGAGGACACGGAACAGTTTGGAGTCCTCCTGCAAAAGATAGAAGACGCACTGCGTAGCCAGCCGGGAAGCACCGTGGCCCTGTATCATAGCTCAGGAGACTTGCTGGAGCTAACTACATCTACCAAACTGCCGGCTCCACTTCAGCCTCTGAAGTGGGCTGCACGTCTCTCCAAGGAGCCGCAGTCTGCCGTTACTGGCCAACTACTTCTTCCCCTCATAAAGGCGGAAGCTGACTGGAAGTCGCACCAACGATCCCTGATTGATCAACTGCATAGGAAAGACTGGATTCTCGCGAAGCTCTTCGATAAGATCGAAACTGTGGGCATTGATCTAAGTACTATATTTCCTGGTATCTCTGGCTTACGGACGGGTCAGAAAGGCACAACGCTGGCCCAGGCCACCAAACATATAAAAGGTGGTGCGCCTTTCGACGAAAAAGCCTGGCTTGAGGATGTCAGTGCGTCAGCTTCTGCATCTGGTCTTGCCGCTAATATTTTGGCGGAGATTTCCAATTCTAACGGCCCAAATCGATCAAGAGGTCTTGAACTACCACCAGACAAGTGGTGGAAGAAACTTACTGTAACCAAGACTACTTCGGCTTCTATACGAGAAGAAGGCGAACCGAAAAAAGGACGCGAGCCTCCTAAAGATGTGTTGGAAGCAGATACTGATACGGCTACTGAAACCGAGGATGACGAGTTTGAAGTAAGTACAACCTTTAGAATATTAGAAGTACCGCAGCTAAATTTGTCTTTAGCGGCAAGAAACGCCCCCAAGATTAAAGCAACTCAAGGGCGGCGAGAAAACCCCCATCAACATTGGGCAGGGTGAAGACCTCGGAAAAACTCCTTTAAATGAACCATCACCTCCGCCAAGGCAGAAAAGCTCTGCAAAACCATCAGGAGGCCTAGGGGTTATCGGTGGGAAAAAACAAACTGGAGCGCCCCAGCCCTCACCTCCTGCAGCTCCATCTACGCTCGCACCACAATTAGCCGACGACCAAATAGATTCAGGGTCTGACCATGAAAGGGTGGCTTTAGCACCAACTTCACCAACGAAGCCTAAACCAAAGTTATCAGATAAAGCGCAGGGTAAATCGCGAGGGTTGGGAGTCATCGGTGGTAAGAAGAAACAAAGGCAAGCTACCCCTAGTGAGCCTCGATCTCTATCAACGATAAAATCCCTAAGTACAACAGACCAGCCACCTCCCGCAACATCTCCTTCGATAGAGACTAGAACGAAGAGAGTTGGTAAACTTGGTGTAATCGGGGGCAAAACCTCAAAAAGTGATGGGACCACTACTTTGGCGCTTCAGCCAGAGAAGGGCAACGTTGATTTCTCTAGGGAGATGTCAAACCACAGTTCTGAACCACCAAGGCTTCCATCGGCTGAACGACGACAGCCAACGACAATGGAACAGCCAGCGAGAGAGGAAGTAGATCAGGAAAGAGCAGATAGGAAGCGCGAAGAATTAAAGAGACAGCTGGAGGCGAAGAGCAAAGCCCCAGCTAAGAAGAAGCGGAAATTCTGAGTTCTTTTTCTTTTTCTTTCCGGCAGGCTGTTGTGTGAATCAATCACTAACTACCGTACATTTGAGGGCATCTGTTGGATCACGCGGCAGTTTATTAGGGGCATATTTGGCAATGCCCGGGCATAGAGTTATTTACAACACCGCAATATGCTATAGATATATATAAGGCCGTAAAATTCCGCAAGCAAAGATTAGATTGATGGTATCTTTGGGGTGTGATATGGTACAGATGACTTTAAAATGGACAAGTATCACAATTGTTATCTCATGGTATCATAATTGAACTCCTTAGAGATAATCCGCTAATCCGAGCATTTATAACCCCTTCATTCGGGAAAGGTGAAGTTAATAACGGTGTGTAGTAGGGAAATGTTGTACTTTCAATTCAGAGCCTTCGCAATTGTCTTCAGATTGAGAGTCAATTTAGGTGCTTAGCCCGCTGCCACCACCAAGACTGGTTCGAGACGAGGTACCTCTTCGCTTCCCTTGCTCGCTAGGCGTAACAAGTCGTACTTTTTTGGGCGACATCAAGTTAGAGGATACGCTGGGCCCGGCGCTGGTGGTGGAAGCACTTGTGCCACCTGAGGTCCCAATACTTAGCATACCTCGAACCTTTTCAACAGCTTTGCTTTCCCCTCTGGTCCATGGATCGCGTTTTACAAATCCTACGCCAGCCTTTCTACCAGCCGAGTCTCGTCTTTTAGACTCCTCAAGTAAAATGGTGCGGTTATGCTCACGGCGGGGCCCCGGGCCGCAGTCATGCATGCAACCAGGGGTAGCGCAACCACCCTCACTGACAGAAGTGTCGTTCAGCCACATACTAATGCAAGCTAAATGCCCTCCATGGCCACAGCCTTGACACCAGGTCCAAAGCGCGGATCCTTTAGGTCCCGAAGGGTTGTATGAATCCGAATACATTTCATCCAGGCGTCGTAGCTCGGAGGTTGGGATCGGTTCTGTCTTAACGGAGGAGCGAGATGACGATAGAAAATGCGATGTTGTCTCGGAGTCCAATTCAAGATTCGACTGTACAGCCGAGACAGATTGCTCCGCTACCCACTCCGCTGGTGGGTCAACGCTCATGCAAATGGCACATGGCGCCTGAGGCGTGTCACAGCGATGACAGCGCGTATTGTCATTCAAAGGGTTCTCGTATGGACGTTTACATGTAAAACAAAACACGTTCATCGTAGTGTCTATTTGAGCATACTCATAGACTGCTGGATACGCCGGTACGCAGAGAAGTCGAAGCTCAGCCGCCTCAGTGTACATGCATTGACGTATAAGATGTTCGTTGTAGGTTTTGAAGATGAGTTCACATTCCTCGCGAGGAAGTATATCCTCATGGCTTTGGAAAAGAGAGCACATTTTTTGGAGAAGATGAGCAGCAGATTGAACGTCAACGCAAGAACTGCTATGATAATGCCTAATGGCTTCTTTGAGCAAAACTTCAGCGCTCCATGGTTTGTCCACCGTTCCGTCAGAGCTTATAGGGATAGTGAGCCCAGTGAATCCGTTATCAATCACATGTGTAACCTTACCCGCAGGATCATCTGCTGCGGGAGTGTAAACACAACTTTGATGGCCATTTTGCTCAAAGCATGGAGTCTCTAGAGGACTGGATTCCTTCAAAAGGGGAAGTGGGCTAGAGGGTCGCTCGAGATGAACATTAGAATCTGGAACACCCTCAACAAAAGGTTCATCATCCTGAAGTTCTTCGTTTTGGATGGCCACGGGGCCAATAACTGAGTCACTTCTGGCCCTGGAATATGGTATTCGAGGGGCTTCACTCTCCGGGCCTTCCGTGGCATTTTTACTTTCGGAAACGTCATACAATTTTGCCGCCGACGACAATGACGTGCCTATTGATTTGGAGGGGTGCGAGCTCCCTGTAGATGCCGAGAACATGGGAAGACTTTCGGATGACTCGCGGCGGCGGAAACCCGGAGGCCTCACACTCTCGACGTGAGATTCGAGCGACAGGATCTTTTTAGGATACTGCTTATAATCGCGAATGGCTGCTTTTTTATCCTCCATCTTTTGGTCGTATTCATCTACTTCAGATGTCTCTGTGCGACTCCGAGCGCGCCAGTCGCCTCTTCCGGTAATTGCTCGAGGTGCAGATCTTTGGTCACCTTCAAGGCTTTGGGACACCAGTCCAGGTATTGGGTCAGATGGGAGGCTTTCGCCTGGAAATTGCGTATCTTCACTTGCGTTCGACTGGCGGTGCAAACGTGGTTCAACATCGGACATCGAAGACCAATCATTCGAGTTCATGGTGCCTTGATTTGGGCTCAGAAGCGATGGCGGAAGAGGTTGGATGTCTGTAGGGTCATCTAAAGATGGCATATGCGAATTAGAGCTATCTGACGATAAAACTGTGGAGTCAGGCAAAGGCTGCGCGAGGGGGGTTGTCATGTTCGAGGCGTTTTCTACATCAACGAGAGGTTGCCTGGCCACCTCCGTCTCCATAACACCTTTGAACAACCGATTCTTCATTTTTTCGGGTTTTCCCTCATCCAACGTTCTCAGGTTTTCAGGATTCTGCCCTTCTGTAGATAATCTTTTTTTGATGCCGCGGGTGCCCTTTTCCGGAGCCCGCCGCTGCTCCCTCGCTTTAAGTTGCAGTTCTTGAACGACAGCGAACTTTACTATACGCCATGTTTGGGATAGCTTGATTAATGAAGCATCTTCTGCACAGTCTGCGTTCTGGCTTAATGATTCTAGCAGTGATCGTAGAGAGTCTGAGTGCATGCGGTTAGAAGTTCCAAGTAAAGGAGAATAATGGCGTGCCAGGTATCGAAAGGTTCCTTGATCCATTGTGGCCCCAGGTATACTCCCAACCGCCCCTAACTGGCATTGTGCGGAAGGCTTGATCTTTGATAGCACCTTCTCCAGCGACACAACGGGATTGAGTTCGGGAGCACCCGGAGGAGTGCTGCCCAGTGACTTAGACGCCCGACCACTGCTTGATTTAGTACGTCGGTGCCTAACCGAGATAAAGGAGGGTTCGTCGAGAAGGTCGTCTGCTGGGCTTTGACTCAAAGCTTCTCCGCTACTACTCTCTTCCTCAGGATGACCCACGAACTCCGTGGTGCTGAGTTTTACAGTACTATGGCTGGAGCGTTTCTGGACAAAAGCTAGCACTTCACCACTCGGGCTCCAGGCCAAAGAGCACATCGGTCGTTGATTTACCACCTGGGGGGCATATCGGATATCAGTCTGGGTGAAAACACCGGCCTCACCAGCAGTCCACAATAGATCTTTCGAATGCCAGAGTAAATCGGCAGCATGAGATTCGTACCGATCAAACTCTCGGAATGGTATATGAGGGCGCCGGAGATCCCAGAGATGTATCCGTGGGTCTTCTTTGTCATAGGATGTTACCAATTGAATTGACTGCCAACCACCGGAAGCATCATATTCGTTATTCCAGGACGGCGGACGCCATCGTACGTTCCCAACGGCCTGAGGTGTCCGGAATTGGAACGTTGGTTTTTGCCTACGTTCAGCTGAGGAAGAGAAATCCCAAACTTTAACATGTCTGTCTGTACCACCACTGACGATGTGTTTGCCATCAGGATGCCAGTCTACTGAGAAGCATGGCTTGTCATGAGCAGTGATCCTTAGCAAGGGGGCGGAAGTTTTTCGGTAATCCCACAACTGTATTGCACCACTGTCCGTGGCGGTTGCAAATGCAACCCCGTCGCTCGGAGACCACCTGATATCCCGAACTGCATCGCTGTTCCCATTATACAACTCTTTACTCGAACATGGCCGGACTGCGGATGCCATGCGCAAGTCCCACATTCGAATAGAGGAATCCTGGCTTCCAGACAAAAGCCATGCCGGCCAATGTGGATTAAAAGCTAATTTGTGGACCTGGCGGCTGTGCCCCTGAAAGCGGCAGTATTCCAGGCCAGTGCGATGTAGATCGTAGAGAACAATGCGGCCGTTGGCCACTGCAGTGGCGATGATGGTGTCATAATTGCCATGTGACCATTTCACATCCCGCACTGTCAGCTGGTCTTTATAGCGTGCGGAGAGTCCACTGCCATCATTCTGAGTGGAGGAGTAACCGATGATAGCATTGCGAAGGTTGAATTCTTCAGAAGAATGGTCGGGTGAGACACGGATGGTCTTCAAGATCTCTTTACCTCCGACTACTGCATGTGTCCGTTGAGGAGAAATATCTAAAGCGGCAATCGGAATCCCGGTCTTATGAGTGACCGTTTGGGACGCTCCTGGTCTAGCAGGGTTGTTAGAAGATTGCTGTCAAGCCTCGTTGGCAAGATGGAAAGCTGCATATTGGAGGTGCGACTTGTTCAAGTAAAGATTCTAAATGAAGCTGGAGCAAGGCTATGCGTATACGGGAGGGGAAAGGCGGAAAAGCGTGACGAGAAAGAAGAAGAGCATTTGGAAAGGGAAACTATACAAGGACTTGGACCTATTAGAACAAGGACCGGCAGATAGGTCTGCACGAACCCCTGAGGCCTGCGGACTTGGAGGTCGAGACCCAGAAAAGAAGGGCTGGGCAAATCTTGCTAAAGCACTGGCCGCGCGGTTTGAATATTTGCTTTGTTGCACGGGGGCAGGTGGAGGAGGAGGGGGAGGAGCTGGGGAGGAACTGCCTCGGGTGGGCAACCGAGAGCTATCGGACATCCTCAAGAGGCCAGTCAGTCACGACTTAACCCGATAAGGGATGAAGGTCCATGTTTGACAAAGTTCCCGCGACGAACAAACAAAAAGAGGGAGCTGGTGGAGGTGGGGAATGGGAGTAAAGGAGGGGGCTTTAGAAGGCGGAGCTCCCTGTTGGAGACACTTTGGAGATGCGATGCGCTCGTGACTGACTAACTGATTAGATGGGTGGCTGCCTTAGGACCCCAGATGAGGCTTAGTCAGCTCCTGTAAGAACGTTTGACCAGAGGTCTATACTTGGGTGATCAAGAGTAAGCAATTGGATTGATTCATGTGAGGTGCATGAAGCAAGTCAGTACTAGGAGTAAGCAAGTCAGCAAACCTGAGGAATGTGAGGGAGAATTAGTGACCACTCGAATAATAATAGAGTGGCGAGAACGCGTGATGTGTAAATTTAGCGCCAGTTTGGGGGAGGTTTCCACCAGAGCATTTGGTGAATCACATCCAGTAGGTAAATAGAAAAGGAAACAAACTAGAGGCAACCTTACTTCATTCCTACGAACACAACGATTCATCCTGTTGAGTCCGAGGTATTTCTTTTGTTTTTCTTTTTGTTTTTCCTTTTTTTTTTTCCCTTTAACCCGATTGTATCATACCATACCGGCCCTTTTCTTGCTTTCTTAAGTCGATTTTTTATTTATAATTATTATTATTCTTTTTATTAATGATATTTCTGAATTAATTAACTCTTCCTAGTTCCACCTCTAGACCTGTCCAGGTGATGGATCCGAAGAGTTAAGTATCCAATAACAAAGTTAGGACAATGGGGATTTGAATTGACACCTGAGTGATGTGTACAATTCATAGTTGTTGGTTGAACTCATCTGGCAGGATGTCGTTAAACGTCTTCCATGAATGGATCCAACCAGCCGGTATGCATGCTAAAAGCGGTGTGCGACGTACTTGTACACACAGACACGCTTGGAAGTCATAGCTACTACCTACTTAAATTCATCGTGTATTCAGAAGTAGTTAGCGGTACGGTGATGTATGGCGGTATGGATGTATTTATTGTATTGCGGATTGACTGGGATGAAGACAGAGTATCCACCGTTAATGTAGTCAGGCCGATTAATGGTGATGACACACTACGTACTCATTACTAGATGTCTCAGACCAGTCTCACACGAATTGACTAAGATAAGACAGTCAGACAACTTATGTCTGGATCCGAGATGTACCTTACGTACATACGGTGTACGTAGGAGGTACATATTTACATACCAACGACACTTTTGTGTTAGATCATCCGGACCTTCGGGACTCCTCAGGTGGGACAAACTAAAGCGACTCGTCGGGTAGACGACTCAGGGTGTAGGGTAGTCCTCGACTTGAAGAATTGATTTCCCCCGCATACTCCTGACCTGAATCAGGGTCATCATTCCACTCATTTGGTGGTGGTCTGGTGATAATTGCTCTTTGATTATGGTTCATTTGGTTAGTTTGTTCTTGAAGAGGGTTAAGCCAACATGGGTGTGTTCAAGAAGGACAAATAAGCATGTTCAAAACGACTTCCCCATCACGGATTGATTAATCATACTACAATATAATATGATCATATTAATTAGAAGTGTAACAAGCTAAATCAATTGTGAGATGAGATGATACTGCCCCTGGCACTGAGCTATCTCTCAGCCACCTACACAGGGCGCTAAGGCGATACCTTGGTTTCGAGAAAGACAACAAAAAGAATGAGCCCTCCAAAAGAAATGTAAAGGATGGAGTAACTAAGGAGAAATGATCTATCCTTTTTACCAAGGATTTACACTAACCTATTCTGAGGCCAATGAACATGGATCAAGGTGCTTCGAACCCATGCAATGCAGCTTCCACAATCCAATCCTGATCCTCGCAGCGATCGGTTTGTGCCACCATCCATTCCCCTGCTCCATCGAGATCTGTCACGAACACATCCCTACATACTGTGTAATAATCGCATCTATTAATTATTCAACTGCCTTTTTCTTTTTTGATTCTTTTCTTTTCTTTTGTTTTTCTTTTTCTTTCTTTCTTTTTTTTTTTTTTTGGCTTCCCCTCTAGTAATCTTCAATCTTACCACAACATCCCCACGAGGGCCGGAGTTGGCTCCTTTTACATACTGGTACATATCTCGTTACACGATAATTATTTAGACGATGTCTGCAGCATTAAAATGTCTTTAGAATATTATCCAACAGTTAAGCTCCCAAAAGTTTATATTTCAGCATCTCGAGTTCGCGCTTGTGTTCGGTCTCCGTGTAATGCTTTCCCAGGGCGGTTTCTCCGCTCAGGAGGGATCAGCGATATCATGCATGGAATTTATTATTTATTATTTATCACTTATCATTTATTTTGCAGTTTCTTTTTCTATTTTTCCTTCTTCTTCCTTTCAAACATACATTCCAATCCCTGTTACCATTGGGCACGAACATCTCAAATTCAATCCAGGCAGCTCATGGGCAGCGTCCAGGAGGGAGGTAAGTATGTGAATATTGACGCGGTTCCGAAAAGATCCAGGGTTGGGAATATGATGAAAACGGCTACGTACTACTCCGTACTAGTTCAATCTCTTTCCATAGCAGCAAGGTATCGCCGTAGATGATATCAAAGTACATGTAGGGAAAAAGAAAAGAAGAACATTAAGCAAAAAAAACCTCCGATTCGCATCAAAAATCATTCGAAGAGTAGGAGGAATATGGCCCGCCAGTTCAGAAAGTTTTTGATATGCCTTGGGCAATTTTCGTTCCTCGGTTGAGTTCTTCTATCCTATTTCCCCATTAATTATTCTTGTTATTTATTTGTTTTAGATTTTCCCTTGCCTCTTTGCCATTTCTCCCAAATTTGCCTCCGGAACCACTCAAGCTCAGCTGCTTTCTGGGACTCTGGGTCAAACTAGTCTACTCTGGGTAGTTCTCGACTTCAGATTCGCATGCACACCGTCACTCTTCCTCGACCGTCCGAGTACTATTTGTATCTTTCCAACGATCATTTCCTCTCGTGTATCTTTTCTCTTCTCTTCTCTCTCTCTCTCTCTCTCTCTCTCTCTCTTTCGCTCTCTTTTCCCTCTTTCCTTTCCTCCTCTCGTACTCCTCGGTCTCTTCCGGTCTTCTTTTTATTCTTCTCTGCTATACGCTTTAATTCATTCCCGTTATTCTTGAGGTTTCAATTTTCCGTCCGGTTTTTACTTTGGTTCCCCCCATATAACCTTTTAGTCAATCCACGCATACTCTTCTCTTGTAATTAGTTCAAAAATTTTTTTTCTAGAGTCTTCATATTTTCTTTTTTTTTTTTCTTTTTTCCCCCTCTTCCCCTCTTGCTCACCTACCTCAAGAAGACCCCCCAAAAAGAAATATAAACAAACGAGCAAGACGAGTGAAATATTGTCCCGCGTGTCTGCCGGTCCCTTTCAGAAACACTACAAATCCGGCCCTTTGATTGACTGATTCGGGTCTGCTGTTCGCTACTCAGTCGTTTCCAAGTCAAGTCCAACCTCATTAATTCCTTGCTGCACTCGGGCTTTACGGGAAGGTGCGATTGCTGTGTCATGGAAATATCCTATGGTGGTTTGATCTGAGCTTGTTGGACCCTTGTTGGAGGACTGTTCAAGATGGACTCTCACCGCGCAACTCGCCAATTGTTGGAGTACCTTCGCACTGGCTATCCAATACTCCTCCTCCTGGTCTTCATATCCGCCTTCGTTGCCAATTCTGTCCTTGCCGCCAAAAATGCCAATAATTCTCCCACCGCAGCGCAGACAGGTCCTGGCGGGAGACCGCTCCCCAAACGGTCAAGAAGTACGATGGCAGTCATGAAAACCCCCCAGAAATTCTCTCAGAATACTAGATCGTTGTTCAGGTGGTTGTCTGTGGGTATACTATTGACCGTTCTTGGGGATGCAGCCGTCAATGTGGCACATGTGATAGTCTCTAGATCGGAGCAATGGTGGTGTGGACAGTCCGTTGTGGTAAGTGCCGTGAATTTAATGGTGATTATAATCAGTGCAGCATTTAATACTTCATAGATCTACGTTGTGGGCTCGTTCTTTGTCTATTCGATTATCCTCGTCTCGTTATTAGATACAGATCCGTCTCCGACATTTGCGCAGTTTGTCCCTTGGTTGGTAGCAGTGCCCGTCGAATTAGCTATATTGGGTATCTCTTCCTCGATCAACGCTGGCAACCATCATGAGCCAGTTGTGGGAGATCCGACTGGGGGTCGTTTGCAGAAAGGCGTGACTTTGTGGGAACTTACGGAGCTCATCTGTAACTGCGTCAGAGTGCTGATCCTTAGCACATTGGTCGCACTTTACGTGTTCAGCTCTATTAGGATGTATTCTAGTTCCAGAAAAGTCCCAAGAGCATATGCCAATGGCGCTTCTGAAACCACAGGGTTGCTGGACCCTTCTCATGCGGAGAACGGGAACGCTTATGGCTCAACTCCAGCCAACCAGCAGCCTACTAAACCCGCCGATGCATGGGTTCGACCAACTACTGTTCCATCTACTAGCTGGTGGGAGTATCTTAGCGGATATTCGCTATTTTTTCCGTATCTCTGGCCGTCGAAGTCCCGTCGGCTGCAGATCGTGGTGGTTATATGTTTCATCCTGATTGTTTTGCAACGTGTTGTCAATGTTCTGGTGCCTCTCCAGGTTGGAGTTATCACCCGCAAATTGACTAAAACGGGCGATGGCTTTAATGTACCATGGTTTGATATCTGTCTGTACATCTTGTTTCGGTGGTTGCAGGGTAACCAGGGCCTGATCGGTTCATTGCGTTCCAGTCTTTGGATTCCTGTGAGCCAATATTCTTACATGGAGCTTTCGACTGCGGCTTTCGAGCATGTGCACAGTCTTAGCCTTGATTTCCATCTCGGCAAGAAGACCGGTGAGGTATTATCTGCGCTGAGCAAAGGTAGCTCTATCAATACCTTCCTCGAACAAGTCACTTTTCAGGTCGTGCCCATGTTAGTCGATCTTTGTGTTGCCATTGTCTACTTCCTCATTGCGCTTGATGCTTACTATGCTTTGGTCGTCACCATTGTGACATTCTGTTATCTTTATGTCACTGTCCGCATGGCACAATGGAGAGCGGAGATTCGGCGGCAAATGGTCAATGCTTCAAGGCAAGAAGATGCAGTCAAGTAAGTTTCATGGCGCTTATGCTCTGGTACATTGGATTTGCTAACCTAGTGGCTTATAGGAATGACTCCATGGTATCTTATGAAACAGTAAAGTACTTCAATGCCGAGGACTATGAGTTCGGCAGGTACCGAGGAGCAGTATCGGATTTCCAACGGGCTGAATACCACGTTCTATTTTCTTTGAACCTAATGAATACCTCTCAGAATACGGTTTTTATGCTTGGACTATTGATTGCCTGTTTTATTGCTGCATATCAGGTCTCACTGGGACAGCGGGACGTTGGTGAATTTGTGTCGCTTCTCACATATATGGCGCAGCTCCAGGGCCCTCTGAACTTCTTTGGCACGTTCTACCGTTCCATCCAATCGGCATTGATCAACTCGGAGCGGTTGCTAGAGCTTTTCAGAGAACAACCAACGGTTGTTGATATGCCTAGTGCTACTCCTTTACCAGTCTGCAAAGGTGACATTATCTTTGAGAACGTCAAATTCTCATATGATAGCCGCAAACCTGCCCTGAATGGCCTTACTTTCCGCTGTGAGCCGGGAACGACAACGGCCCTGGTTGGTGAATCTGGTGGTGGCAAATCCACCGTTTTCCGTTTACTCTTCCGTTTCTATAATTCCGAATGGGGCCGTATTTTAATCGACGGGCACGACGTGAAAAACACCACAATTGATTCTCTCCGGAAGCATATTGGCGTTGTGCCGCAGGATACTGTGCTCTTCAACGAGACGTTAATGTACAACCTGAAATATGCCAACCAGAATGCGACAGACGAAGACGTCTACGAGGCTTGCAAAGCTGCCAGTATACACGACAAAATCATGTCCTTCCCAGATAGATATAACACCAAGGTCGGTGAACGTGGTCTACGACTCAGTGGAGGGGAGAAACAACGAGTGGCTATTGCTCGTACCATCTTGAAAAATCCGCGTATCATTCTTTTGGATGAGGCTACAGCCGCGTTGGACACCGAGACAGAGGAACATATCCAGGGAGCTTTGTCCACTCTTTCTCGCGGTCGCACCATGCTTGTAATCGCTCATCGACTAAGCACCATCACGACTGCGGATCGCATCCTAGTCTTGCATGAGGGCAAGGTCGCGGAGAGTGGCACTCACGATCAACTCCTAGCCATGAAAGGCCGCTACGCCAGTATGTGGCGGAAGCAAATAAGAGCGCAGAGGGCAGCGGCAGAGGCCCAGGTACTTCAAGATCGTGCCCAGCGCTTGCGCAGTGCATCCGCCTCGGGCGTTGTCGGAGATGATAGTTCTAGCCAGTCTGACGAGGACCGGAATGGTAACCCTCATGCGTCTGCGATCCGACAGACACAGGGCCATCACTGGCCCGCGCACGATCAGAAGGCATAGAGCAGGAACCGAATACGTCAGCGCGGGGAGTTATCCCAGGCGTTGTTTTCAGTCACATATAAAGAGCTTATACTTAGAGTGTCCGAGGGATGATATATCAGTCTGGGGTTGTTTTTGTCCTTTTTTCCTTTTCCCTTTTTCCTTTTTTGCTTTTTGGGAAGGATTCACTTACAGGGATACACTTTTCTTTTTCGTTTCTCGCCGTTGTTCCAGCCCTGCATTACTTATCTTGTTCCATTCATTTAAGTCGGTAAAAATGGCGTTCTAAGTGACTTACGACTTGTATGACGCACTCTCTTGTCAATTCATACGAGACTTGCTGAAGAGGCAGCAGGTTAGGGTTGGATCCGTGAATATATTTCCTAGACCAATTACACTTTGAAAATAATGCATGATACTCGTCCATAGCAAACCATAATACGAACTGTGAAATCTTCCACATCACTCGGTATCTTTGAGGATTGCTTGGATGCGAGCGGGCTACTGCTCGAGGTGACTAGGCGCAGTAATATTATCGCCAACAAACATAAGAGAGGTCAAAGAGGGTAGGCTACTCTAAAGCGCCTGAACTGGTAAATGGTTGGTAGACATTTCGAACATTATATGTACAGAATGGCATAAAGCATTACATATACACGCTCTAAATTCGTTTGAGGAACTTCTGTGGTATATTCTTTTCCACGATCTGCATCCTCTCAAGCTGTTCAAGTCGATAGGCAGCGTCGTCTTCCTCGTCATGCCTCCGGAAATGCTCGATATCTTCTGGATGAGTGAGGTCTTCCTCCTTGGCATCATCTCCATGATATTTCTCGAAATGATGAATTTCATATTCATATTCGATGTCGCCATGGTGGCCAGGTCCAAATCCGAAATCAGGCAGACGCTTGCCCTCGGCAATTAGGCGCATCCAATTATCTCGAGTAACGAATCCAGTGTTCCCAGGGTCAAAAAGCCCGAATACTTCCCGGACAGCCTGTTGCTTGCGCTCTTCGCTCACACCTGCATTTGACTCATCATCGAGACCATATGTCTTCCGTACCTCATCGGCTGTCCATACCCCTGAGTTATCATAGTCGTGGAAAGTAAAGAAGGATGCAGGATCAAAGGAATCAATGTGGTGCTCCTCTGTCATTTACGGATATTAGAAGGGTTCCTCTAGACTCCTCCGGAGCAATTGAACTCAGTAACGCACCTTGCATGTGCCGAGTAGCCCAGTCCGAAGAATGATTCTGCTCACTCGAGTGAGACCCATGAGCGTCCGCGAAGCTGCCGCTCAGGGCAAGCAGAACGGTAGCAAGGGACACGGAGCGGCCGAGCATTTTCAATTTACACAACCCCAAAATTGTGTAATAAGAAAAATATTAAGATTGTTTCAGTATACAGCCAGTAACGACTATTTTCAACCCTGTTGATGTGGCCTTTTTTTGAGTGCTAACACCTGGATTCGGAGAACGAACTGCTCATTCAGTAGATATGCTGTTTGCAGTGTTTGCATCCGCTCCGCCGAAACTTACGACTTTTTGTCCGACGGCACATGAACCACTTTTCCGTTTTTGCGGTACACGCTCCCTTGTCCCGACATACGCCATTGAGCCCCTAAGGGCAAGCTGCGAGTATCGCCATTCTTTGTCATTGGAATTCATCTTACAGGAAATGTTGCGGTAATGCAGAGCCTTTGGTCCCGGGCCGCCTCGGCGCGCTCGACTTGTCATTGCGTTTCTTGTCTAAGCATAGCGACTCCCGGACTAACGTCAAGGGCGGCATCAGCAGCCAGTAAGAGACGGCTAAGAATTGGAAACTCGGTCACAGCACTATACACGAGTATTTTTGCGGCGGCAGCTTTAGCTGATGCCCAAGCCAAAGATCAACGACGCCATGAATGGCAGGAGAAGATTGCTGCTGTGAAGGAAGAAGTGAACGAGTTAGTGGACGAGGAACAACGCCTTTTGGCAACTATTTCAGCACGACGGAAGCGGAGATCATTATTTAATGGAGTGTTAACAAGCCGACAATACAGCACTGTTGCCCCATCATCACCAGGGCGAATCCGAAGTTCTATAAACGATATACCATCACCTTCTCTCGCCGCCGACGCCCACTGGCAAGATACCTATGAAACTCGACTTAGGGATGGCTTTGAGTCTTATTCCGATGAGAGTGATGAGTGTGACAGTAAAGCCCTGGAGGATCTGGTCGCAGAAAGTGAGGACCCATTGTGGAACGATTCAAACGAGGAGTACGGCTTCAGTCTTGCGGACGACACTTTTCCCGAGTGGCTGTCATACGACATAGTCCGCCAGAAGGTCATACGGAAGCTTGCAGTGAAACAGCTTGCTATACGACTCTTGCTACGTCCGGCAATTGCGCACTCTTACATGGGGCTTCGGATGAAATATATTTCCGATGGTTCAGTGCCCAAGTTGAATGTAGCGGAGCTCCTACACGAATTGAATCAAATACGGCTCAGGTTACAGGAGCTGAAGTCAACAAGAGATATAAATATTGATGATTTGGCAAGGGATCTTCGTGTACGCAACCTCAAGGAAATGGCTTGGGAGAATCAAAAACTCGACCAGGAGATTCGCCGCGACATAGAATTATTCCTCGAAGGGCCTATGTCTCTTCAAGAGCTTCTTCTGAGGTTGTCCAGCAACCTGCTGCAGGCTACTGATCCCGACAGACCGTATTGCCTGAGGATGATGCTTCTAGCGTTCACCAAATGTCGTCAAAATGACCTAGGTGACCTGGTCCTAAAGACATTATTGCCAAACAAATTTCCATTAAACTCCTCTTTGATTCTCTCGATAATAACCTTTTACCGCAAGTCCAAAAACCTCAGAGCATTCGATTTGTTTATGGAAATGCTGTGTGGGGATAGCTACCCGGTAGACATGTCCAACATGGGGTATTTTAAGCGGACAGTGATCAATGGCGTCGAGATCTCAATACCTCCCTCGCATACCACTAATTCGATTATGTTCTCTACATTAATCACAACTTGCCTGCGCTTCGATCAGCCAGACCGAGCCGATGCCTATCAGCAAGTCGCAAGAGCGGCAGGGTATATGGATGATTTTTCAACCCTTTTCGCCTATTTAAAATTTTACGGTATTCGCCGTGATTGGAAGAACGGGGTGGGAGCCATCAAAAGAGCTTTGGCTTTCATGGCATCGTCCACGGAACACGAGTTATACCGTGTCGAGAGGTTGGTAGTATTGATGGTACATCTTTGTGATGTTTGCGAAAGATACGATGTCTCCGAGGCCATTATCGTAGCCGCGGTCGAAAACGGGTTTGACTGGAGGACTGCACAGAGGCAGGTAGACGTCAAGTTCTCATTTGATCCTCACTTTCGCCGATGGCACGTAGCTGAGGATGCGTCAACTATGGGAGCAATCAAGGAAAGGCCACTGTGGGAGAGAAGTTATGCCTTCGTTAACACGGTCGGAGAACAGCTGAACGACCTTTCCCTGCCTGAGGAGGAAAGTTCTGCGAGGAAATGGCATAAGCTGGTGGGAACATACTCCCAGGAAGTTCTATCAGCTGTGCTCGCTGGCCGCCCTGCCGAGCATAAGAAACCCGAAGAGGACGGGCAACGGAACCTGCTCAAAACCTTTGACGTGGAGAACAACAGATTCTATAACGCTGAAGCTACGGCAAAAGCTCACCAAAAAGAGATCATTGCCCTGAAGGACCAGGTAGCGCAGCTGAAACGAATGGTCTTTGACTTAACAAAACAATCTACACTCGGCCATTCCCAGTCTAGTCCCCGAGAACTTGGACAATTAAAGGACAAGCTTCGTCATAACCCGCGCGTGCTCGAGCCCGCAGTAAACATTCGATACGGTGGAAATTGAAGTCTTAACGAGTGATATCCTCCCAATGTCCACCTGGCGCATTGTGTTCATAGAAGGATCGGGTTGGAAAATGTGTACATCATAGGTGTTTATTGAAGGGCGTACGTTTGGTCTCTATTCTCATATCCTCTGCTATATATGTTGATACCTGCAAGGTTTGTACATTATTACGACAGAAACTAGATTTTCTCATCTTCAGGCTTTGTTAGTCTGGACTTCTTCTATAGCCTCTTACCTTCCGTATGTGGACTGTATCGATTATGGCTTCTATTAAGGGAAATTGTGCCCGAAGAATTCATTCATTCTTTTATTCTCATAAAAATATCGGCAAGTGTCCTTTCTATACCATTAAGGACATTGTGGGTAGTCTCGGGTCTAACTGCATCCCATCGGGATAGAAAGTGATCAAGCTTCCGTAACAGAGCCTCACGTAACTCAACGTCCAGGTGGTTCACAGACGGAGAGGAAGTATCTCTTTAGGCCAACGCCCCAATAACTTAAGATAGCATAAGATGTCAAAAGTGATAAACAAATCTATAAACGAAGCATGGACAATAGTTTAACGCCTCCGGCTAGAATCGCTACGCAGCTTCTCTTTACGAGACAGTCTTTCTGCGGCACGAAGCAATGCAGAGCGAATTTCGCCCTTAGGGAAGGTCATGATGTCATAATAGGTAGGTGCGATATCCTGAAAGACCATTAGCCAAAGGCGTATTATGGTGGGAAAAAAAGCAAGTGAAACTTACAATGAGCCACTCAGGCTTAACTGCTGTAACGGTTCTGATGTAGTTCTTGGTCGTGAGCACGAATTCATTGTACACAACCCAATCAGCGTCATAGCTTAGAACAGTCGACGGGTGCAAGAGGACGTTCTGGTTATCCTTAATAGTCGTGTATTTGCTTTTGCCTTGAGATTCCTTCTTCGCAACCTGCATGAAGAATCCAGCACAGAGAGCACGTCGGATGTTTTCGTAGTACTTTTTGTCCTCAAATGGCGTCGAAACCATTTCCAGCTCCTCACGCTCCATGATCCGCAGGAGCTGCATGCGCACATTATCTGCCGACTGGAGGGATCGCAGGGAAAGAAAATGATCATGGCACCACTGCTTGGGGTTCTCTTGTGCATCTTGGCCCTTGAAAGCATGGTATACGTTAAGGAGGGTAAGGTGGTCACCATCGGGGTGAGCAAAGAGGTTCTTCATCTCATCCGCCCGCTTTCGTTGAGATGCTGGTCTCACGAACACCTGAGGAACCGAAAGCAATGCTGTGATAGAGAGGATTTCATTTGAACAGTAGAATTCGGGCGAGCTGATCAGCATAACCGCAACCGCAGGATCAAGAGGAAACTCCGAGGCAAGACGTCCAAGTTGGGTTAGGTTGCCATCATCATCAAGACAAGCTAAGTAATTAAGCTCTTCGAGAGCTCTCATAAGCGTTTCCGGAGCCGGGGGGTCCATCAAGTCGAAGTGAACAAGGTCATCAATTCCAAGCTTCTTCAACTCTAACACAGTTGATGAAAGGTTGGACCGTAAAATTTCCGGATAGGTCTGGTCAATCAGTTCCTTCTTAAAGGCACCTTCGGTGTAAAGACGGAAGCACTTTCCGGGACGTGTACGACCTGCACGACCGGCTCTTTGTTGTGCAGAGGCTTTAGAGATGGGCGACACTAGGAGGGACTCGACACGAATGCGAGGGTTGTAGATTTTCTGCTTCGAGAAGCCGGGGTCCACGACGTAAACGATGCCATCGATTGTGAGCGAAGTTTCGGCAATGTTGGTAGAAACAATAACTTTTCTACCGGGACGACCTCCAGGGCGACGGGGTGGTGGAGCCGGGTCGAAGATGCGTTGCTGCATATGCGGAGGAAGACTACCGTACAGTGTATAGACTTTCAAGGGGCCAGCATCGACTTCTCTCACCATCTCATCTGCCTCCAGTGAGATTTTGCGCGCAGCATCCTCAATCTCTTCTTCACCAGTCAGGAACAGCAGTATATCACCATCATCCTCCGTAGCATGAATTTGCAAGACAGTGCGAATGGCGGCCTCCACATAGTCCTGCTCAGGCTCAGGAGTATAGAAAATCTCGACTGGGTGAGTACGACCGGGAACCGCAAGAAGAGGAGCATCGTTGAAGTAGCGCTGGAACTTTTGGGCATCCAGGGTGGCAGACATGATAATGATCTTCAAATCTGGTCGACGTTGTACGACTTCTTTGAGAAGACCCATGAGGACATCAGTGGCCATGGTTCTTTCGTGGGCCTCGTCCAGAATGATAGTGCTGTAGCGGTTGAGATTGTGGTCATTCATTGCTTCTCTCAACAGCATACCATCCGTCATGTACTTAAGACAGGTCTTGGGGCTCGTCATGTCTTCAAAACGGATGCTGTAACCCACTTCCTCTCCAAGCTTGACATCTAACTCAGCAGCCACACGTTGCGCTACTGACATAGCAGCCACACGTCGAGGCTGGGTACAAGCGACCATCTTGCGCTGGCTTTGCGGCTGATCATCGAACAGGACGAACTGAGGGATCTGGGTAGTTTTACCGGAACCAGTCTCACCGACAAAGACTAGAATCTGTGACTGCTGGTAGAGTCGAAGAAACTCATCTCTTAAATATGAACATTAGAGGTCGCTCACTTGTAAATAATCGCGATTAAGAGAAGAGAACTTTTGTACTTACCTCTGCGCATGGACGGGAAGATCGCGCCGAGTTTTTAAAATCGAGAAATATTTGCTGGAGTATGGCTGGCCGCTGAAAGGGTTGATATCCCCATCTTCGATTTTCTGTGCCTGAGCGGCAGTCGACTGATGTCTTTTCACTTTGGCAAATGGCGAATCCTTATCTGCAGCCCATTCGTTGCCGTTCGAGGAAGCGTCCGCATACATATGAGCCAGGTACGGATTGTCCTTGGGATCTGTGCCAGCTTTATCCATCTTTTGACGCTTAGCACGCGAACCGTCTTCGGAGTCAGAGCGGCGATCGACCATGGCGTGTAAAGGGTAAAAGAAGGACGGGGGGCCAGAAGTTGTTCGTGCAGTTGAGTCTCAAGTACTCGACTCCGCAAGTCAACTTTATTGACGGATTGAAAAAAAAGTATTCCTGATAAGGCAAGTCGGCCGCACATCGCCACAGCTGCTCCGTCTCCATTTCACATTCACCGCTTTTATATTCTGCCGCCACTTTGACCCCACGAACAGGTAAGGGACTGAATGATGGGATGGATTAAATCGCGACTCAGGGTTAAGACAGGGTAGGGTCGATCTCTTAAACATTTGGTGAGGGGTGAATGACACTCACTAGTCCGGGTATATCTATTATCTCTTCTTTTCTTCTCAGAATCGTTCCGGAATGGTATTCAGAACTTATCTTGAATCCATGCTCAATTGACCTGATATGCGGAACTAATCCTCCACACAGATACCGTGTCAAGAATAATCTCTCTCCAAAATCTATAATTGATTTCAGTCTCTCCTATCTTACGCGGAAACTGAATCGACGCTTTGAGCATACTGTGACATATTTATTTATTTATTTTTATTTTTATTTTTATTTTTTTTTTGCAAATTAAAGAGGAATTTTTATTGTGACATTGGAAAAGTTCGTTTTGTTTACTAACATGGAAGGCTTCAGCAACCCAGAGGATATGGGTCCTAGTTTTTGCATTGGACAACATGAGAGCAAACGCACAGTGCCGATTACGACTCAGGTCGTCCAGGCAGCACACGAAAGCAATGTATGAATGTCAAAATTCCGATCCCCCGTTCTGTGTGCTAACGTCTACTCTCGATCAGTATGACATGCTTACCGCCCCTATAACTACATCTCATTTCCATTCCCGGGTCCTCAGTATGCTCTCTTCGCACCTGTCCAATGTACAGGCAGCTTCTCCTGAT
This sequence comes from Aspergillus caelatus, assembly GCF_009193585.1. Classification (NCBI taxonomy): domain Eukaryota; kingdom Fungi; phylum Ascomycota; class Eurotiomycetes; order Eurotiales; family Aspergillaceae; genus Aspergillus; species Aspergillus caelatus. The sequence continues at coordinate 28,835 of NW_022475400.1, forward strand.
GTTCATGGAACTATGGCCACGACGCAAAATACACGGCCCCTGGTCATTCCGCCGTTGGCACCTTCGGATACCCATTTGACTCCTAACGAAGCAATGACCCAGGTTGTGGGCGTGACAAGCTCATGGATCGATCTTTGTTCGCCAGACCCATTGATTGCAGATATATCCCGCCAGGTCCTCATGTTGGAGGTCGCTTATGCAGCCTTTTGTGGTATCGGATACCTTCTGATCCCGGGCCCTAAACTGCACCACAAGGGCCTGCACTCAGAAGGCGTAGCGTATTACGCAAGAGCGATACAGGATGCCATCAGCGTTGGTCCTTATATTCAATTTAACATCTGGCTGGGAGCAGTTGATAGTCCGGATCTCGAGGTCGACGAGATGGGCGACCTAGCTCCCCTTGCCCGGGAAGAATACCTTGTAAATTCGGACGAGAGACAACTACCGAAGGAGGACCCATATGGAACTTGGGAGGCTTGGGATACCATCAGGCGAACTTGTAAATATCACTCAAGGCTTTTCGTAGGTAAGAATGCATCGCCCGTCATTCCACAGGCAACTCTTGGGTTTCTGCTTTTATCAGTTGGGTTAGGCTACGTGTATGATGCTAAATCAGTTTTGCTAGCGCTCTCGTTACAGAAACACCTCCCTGCGATGTCTGTCCAATCTCGGTGGCACTCAGAGCCGGTTCGCCTGCTTACATTTAATGCCAATTCCTTCATCAAAAATCAAAAGGGTTACCCCGTTTTATCCAAAGCCCATCAATCTTTGATCGCTCGTTTTATGCGTCTTCGAAGCCCGCCATGGATTCTTCTGTGCGATGTCGGTACTATCCCAGGTGTAGACGCTGACAATTCTCATGCCACCAACCTAGAGGGCGCCGAATACCCGAGTCTCGCACAAGCAGCAGTTTCCAACAAGAAGCATTACGACCCCACACCCCATCTTTCATACATTCGAAATCTTCAGCAGCGGCAGCCAGCTCGAACTGCTATCGAGAGGTTCGGTGTAGGCTACCAGGACTATCTGCAAGCCCCGCTGCAGCCACTGACAGTCAACTTGGAAAGTATCACGTATGAGGTCTTTGAGAAAGACCCTATTAAGTACGAATGGTATGAACGCGCTATTGCAAAAGCCTTGAAGGACTGGGCAGAGCAGAAGAAGCCCACCTCGAACCCAGATGGCCGAGTTGTTGTCGCTGTGGTAGGCGCCGGCAGAGGCCCGCTAGTCACCCGAGCTCTTAAAGCGAGCGCCGAAACAGGCGTTGATATTGACATGTGGGCTGTGGAAAAGAACCCTAATGCCTTCGTTCTCCTCCAACGTCATAATGCTACTATATGGGGAGGAAAAGTCACCCTTGTTCAGTCGGACATGCGAAGTTGGAAAGGACCTCGAGTTGAGAAAAAGCTCTCTAGTTCGCAACCCTCAGCACCGGTGGGCCAGTCTCTCGGCATAGAAGATTCAATGCTTTACGACGCGGAGGCCGACCCGAAAAACAAAACACAAGCTTCTGAGGCGACAGCCCATAACCCTGTTCCCGAGCTTATGCCTACTACTATTGATATCGTGGTTTCCGAGTTACTTGGCTCATTCGGTGATAACGAGCTTTCCCCTGAATGTCTAGACGGCATCACTCATCTTATCAATCCGGTTCATGGCATATCTATTCCCGAGTCATATACAGCCCATCTCACACCTATTTCAGCCCCGAAGCTTCATGCTGATGTTGTTCATCAAACAATTTCCAACCCTGCAGCCCCAGAAACTCCGTACGTGGTGATGTTGCACGCCGTCGACTTTCTCTCTACGAACCAGCCTACCATGCTGGGCAACACCACTGGCGAGGGCAGCTACCACAGCAATGTACGGTCCTCCATATCGACACTCCCTGGAAGCGAAACTCCGGCTCCGTTTGTACAGACTGCGTGGTCCTTCTCCCACCCTAATAGGCATATCCCTCCACAGTCTCCCTCCACATCGACAATCTCCAATGCGCATAATGTGCGCCGGACGCGCTTGGCTTTTCCTACCCAGAACCGTGGAGTTTGCCACGGTTTAGCTGGTTACTTTGAGACCGTCTTATACCGGGATGTTGAACTTTCGACTAATCCCGTTACCATGGACAGTAAGAGCGCGAATATGATCAGCTGGTTTCCGATCTACTTCCCCCTCAAGGTGAGCAATTACATTTCCCTCTAGAGCAGAGGGACCAAAAAAAGCTAATGAGTATCACATAGACCCCCCTCAATGTTCCTGATAATGGTGAGGTGGTGGTAACGATGTACAGGCAAACGGATGATCGGAAAGTCTGGTACGAGTGGATGGTCGAAGTCTTTGCTCTTGAAGGCCACATGGAACCCCCGGCCCCAGAGTACATCGCTCCTGTTATGAGCGGCGCCCGAGGCGGTTCTCCTAGTGCCGAAGGCAAGCCGCAACAGCGGAAAAGCAGCGGCCGTAGTGGGATGCGCCGTGTGAAGGTGGGGATGAGTGAACTGCACTCGAGCATCAAGGAGGGGTGCCTGATGTGAAACAGCCGATTATGGTTGTAGTAGACTTAGGCCGTGTGAATTCCATCATCTGTCATGTGCGGATGACGTCGTCTCGCAAACAGGAATATGGAGAACACAGTGATTTGCAGGAGATAGAGCAAATACAGTTTTTCTGAGTAGTAGCATGGTTTGGGTATCAATACCTCCACCAACTGTGTTTCCTTATTGATCGAATATACTTTTGTATCCTAATCATGGCTTGTACTCAACGAAACTCACTGGATAACCAAACGATCAAAGCTATGGAGGGGGAAGGGAGCTGTGTATGCCCGAGCATGCATGCGTCCACCTCAGTTTCCCCAAGTTATGATCAATACTCATAGTGGTGGTTGATGATTCAGCCTCTTGTGCTACCGATAGGCGCCAAAGAGTTGAGTCAGGTGAACGAGCTTGGGCCAAACGGAAGGCAAACCGTGAACAGGGCGCGCATGGATAAAAGCAAACCAGACACGGAGTACACTGGATGCAGTTAGTTACACCTGCACCTACGGGACACCTGTGCTTTGTACGTTTCGCTCCAAGAAGAAGGGGGGTGCAGATCAAGGGTGTGGTTGAGCAGCAGGAAATCAATAGTGCGACGAAACATGCAAAAGAAGGGGTCTTGGAAGTCTTGGTACGCTGACGCTGTGGGATTGTTGAGTTATTGGCAACGTGGGTGGGTGGACCGCTATGGTTGGTGACGCTGATCACCGAAGGCTGTGGTTGTTATCGGTGCATGGGATGTGGTTCAAAGGTTCTGATTAGATGTTTTGATTACCTGTAGAGTATTGCTTGGTTCTTCAAGCAACGTCTTGGTTCGACTACCAGTCTATCCGATATCAGTTGATCTAGTAATTTTACCGAATCGGAGAATCTTGATTGGTATTCTTTTTAGCATTTAGAAGGCGGGAGATTCTCCTTTGAATTCGCACAGCGGACTACGCGGTAACTTATATCAACCGTCTTAAGTAGGTTAGTTATATGTACTTTGAGAGGTCCGAGGACTGTTGAGACAACCTTGTCTTGGGAGCGAAGGGGGAGTAGTGCTTCTAGAAACTCGCCTTATCATAAGCCTCGGAGTTAGCAAGGCGTCCGCTGGACGCCCGAAGGGGAGTGCCGAGTCCTCTTTCAATGAGTCTCCCTCCTGGATGACCGTATCGTTACAGGATCGTCACAGTCAGATGCATCACCGATACTCGGGATCTTACAGAGTTACTTCAGCAATACACCGGTTATTACCCATACTCCGGCCAACCATTTTGCATTCCGATCACCTGTAAGACCGCGTACCAAACGGCCGGGGCCCGTCACCATTCCTTCAGGTGTACTCCGGAGTATGATGCATCTTGCGAGGCAAAAAAAAAAAAAAAAAGGGTTCCCATACTAAAAAACTAGTCTATCAATCATTCATACACTTACTCCACACAAGGAGGAAAAAGAAATTACACTCCCACACACTTGCTCTTCTCCCTTCCACCTGTAAGATCTGATTATTTCTATTCTTATCAACGGACGTCTGCACCCGCCTCGAATTTTCTTCCTTCCCTTACTCTATCTCCATGACTGCATGTGTGATTCGTCGCTCGACCATCGCTCCGAAGGTCGTGGGTTGACTTACTACTACATACTTGTACCCTCTATCTACGAACTGAACCTAATTACGTCTTGCTGTCTCCGCAATCATAAATTGCCTTGACAGCTTCCGTTATCCTTCTACTTGTTCTTCTCCTTATTGCCGATCGATTTCCTTACTCCCTCCATCTTACACTCACCAAATACCGACTTGATTTCCTTCGCGCCTTTACTCTCCCGCCACATACAGACCTGAAATGGTTCACTCAACGGGCGAGGAACGCGCTGTACACCTCACACGAGAGGCGATTGAATTAGTAGACGCTGGTCATCGTGAAGTATGTGTGATCCATATCTCATTTCTTCATGCCACTTTCCTCGGCTTCTTTGGTTTTCTTTGGCTTTCTAATGCTCTCCGCGTTTCTTCCATTGTCCCGCTTTGTCAACACTCTGTGTGGAGTTCTTATCGATAATCCGCTAACGTATTTCTTTTCAACCCGATCACAGGCTGCCTCGCGGAATCTCCGAGAAGCCCTCTCTTTAGCCCCAGACAATCCAGCTGTCAGAGAAGCTTTTATCAAAATCCAGGAAGAGGAGACAACTGGTCACCATTTGCTCGATCTTTGCCGGCGTTACACTTCTCGCAAAGACGAAAGTGCTGGAAAGGATGCCGCCCTTTATTTGCGCACGGATGGTCTCAAACCTCCGGAGGAGGTCGCCTTAGAATGTGCCAAACTTTTGCTAGCGCACAAAGCACATGCGTTATCTTCGTTGCAAGATGATATCATTTCAGGGTTGGTTCGGCAAAATGCCAGCGTTCGTCAGTTTTTCTCAGACAAGCTGCAGATTTCCGTGACTACGTTCTTTGATGAAATGTACGATAGAGGCGACGGCGCTGCAGTATGTCTCGATACCGTCGTCTTGGATCCCTCAGTATGGCCTTCTGAAGCTGCTCGCTTGCATTGTGAGCGCGAGCTTTTCCTGTTGTTCATCGCTAAGCTTATGGAGTCAGGCCATGACTTAGACGGTCGCTCTCTCAAGGGAATCGCGCGACTCCTTGCTGTTGATGCGTCTAAGTTGCAGGACCAAGTTGATGATGAAGAATTGGATGTAATCCTGTCCTCCTTGGATCATAGGCTGCCCCTTGAATGGAGGAGTCAAGCTACTTTAGCGACCGTCAAGTATCTTGAAGCCTCCCAGGAAACCGGACAGAACCGATTCACAAAGCTCATCTCTGCCAAACTTTCCAAGGCGCGCGTTGATGACCATATCGTCGCGTTTTCGGCTACAGCCGCTGTTTTCCCTGTAATCCCGGAGATCGCGGCTACTCTGTTTTTATCGGAAGAATTCATGGCCTCCCTAACACCCGTATCTGCTAGAGATGCCAAGCGCCGGAGGGTGGAGGTTTCAGTGTTGGAACTCCTGAATGCTGCTTGTATCAACAAGGCCTGCCGCGAAGCCATCACCAAGAATTTCTCTGATTGGCTTTCTCACACATTGACGAACGGCAGCGACGAGTCGTCCGAATTGGCAGCGGTGGTATTGGCTAAGATACGCGTTTCTGACAAGGATGCATCGGGATTTAATGGTCAGGTGCAGGGTGACGATGCCAGCGTTGCTGAATTGGTTGGACGGTTTAAGACTATAATGTCAAGTCGCAAGGGTGAGAATGTTCAAAACGTGATTGAGGGCTTGGCATACTCATCCGTGAAGCCCATTGTGAAGGAACAACTTGCCAAAGACTCTACTTTTCTGCGGGACCTGGTCAAGGTCTTGCATGAGAACTTGAGCGATTCGTCGGTTCTCTATGGCGGCCTAATGATAATTGTGAACATCACCCAGTTCCTTCCGAATATGAGTGAAGAACAAAAGAAGATGTCTCAACTGAAGTCGTATGCAGAGGCTTCTCCCGATGCCCGGGCGGGCCCAAATCCCCTCGAGAAGGACGAAAACGTTATCTCTCGTTGCAATACCGCCATTGAAGCTGGCATCATGCCGCTTTTTATTGAGTGCAGCAAATCAAACCTCCCCTCTGTCCAGGGCCTTGTAAGCAAGATCATGCTTTCACTGTCCCGGAATCAGAAAACCAGAGGAACCCTAGCCCAGCAGGGCGGTGTCAAGCTATTGCTCAATATTGGCAATTCGAGACAGGGGAGCTCTGGTTCGATTACAAACGAAGCTGTGCCTAATGCCTCCCACGCACTGGCCCGCATTCTTATCTCCGTGAATCCGTCACACGTGTTCCCTCCATCTGGATTTCCGCAGGTCACTTCGGCTATCCGACCCTTAACTACACTTCTGGTGGTCCCTGAGACTTCAGCGGATCAGCCACGCGATCTTTTACCCATTTTTGAAAGCCTCCTTGCGCTCACGAACCTCGCTTCTCATCCGGATGAAAGTGCGCCGGATGCCATTGTCCGACAGGCATGGTCAGTGATCGAGGATTTGCTGCTTTCCAACAGCTCCTTGATTCAACGGGCCGCATGTGAGTTAGTGTGTAACCTGATGACTTGTGAGGCTGGGATAGTGAAGTTTGCGGACGGCTCTAAACGGGCAGGGCAACGCCTGCATATTTTGCTAGCTCTTACTGACACTGATGATATTGCAACCCGGAGAGCCGCTGGAGGTGGTCTAGCTATGCTCACTGAATTTGATTCCGTGGTCGCCGCCGTCTTGGACAAGCCTCGTGGTGTACCGCTCTTGCTACGTCTTTGCCAGGAAGATGATGAGGGGTTGTTGCACCGAGGGGTGGCATGCGTGCGGAACATGAGCTGCATCGCATCAGGTGATATTGGCCGGCGCGCAAAAGAAGCCCTGAAGAAGGGCGGTGCGGTTGATATATTGACTAATGTGCTGAAGAAGTCGAGGAATACCGCGGTCCTCCAAACAGGGGTTGAAGCATTGAAGCCTCTTGTTGAGTGATGTTTTCGAATCATTTTAGTTCCATATGGGTTCCCAGTCTGTCCTATTTCTTGCTTGTTAGCGATTGATTGTTTTATTCAGGCGTGGGCTAGGGATGACTTGCTATGGTGTTTTTTGTTTTTCTGGCCTGCGTATCGGCGTTGCTTGTCCTTTGTAGCTTCTGCAGGCAGCTTCTTCCTATTTCCCATTCTGTTATCTTATGATTTCCCCGGTTTATGAGGGCCAGGAACGGGCTCGGTGTCATTTTCAGTTTGGCCATGAGGGCACATGCGCTTTACCGGGTCACTCATAGACCAGAATGACTGATGTTTGTGATGTATTCTCAGTGGGCTACCTAGAACGTTACATGATACAGTTTCGATATGAGTTTTCAACTAAAGATTCTTTTCCCCTACTCACTTGCCATGCCACTATCCACTAGTATTATCTCACGAACCCCAGACCGTCTCCACCCTGAACGATACCCATGCTCTTACTCCTAGCACGTCTCAATTTCTGCTTCCTCTCATCCGAAACACCCTGCGCCAACAATTGCAAGCCTCTCCCCGCCATCCACTCAGCATCAGCAAGGACCGACTCAACCTCCGCCTCCCAAAACCCCGTCCTCGGATAATATACACTCTCAGGCTTCTCCCACTTCCAAACGGGCGCCAGTCCACCCCTCAACAAATCCTCTGACTCGACCCCAAACACTGTGATAACAAATATGCGAAAGTCAACCTTCCCACAATTCCTACTACTAGTCGTATCACTACCACCACCTCCTCCTCCTCCTCCTCCTCCTCCTCCTCCTCCTCTCAGCTGAGAAATAGCATCATCAACAGCCTCCCGATTCCTCTTCCCTTCAACCAGTGACGCAAAATAACGATGCAGAGCAAGAGAATCACAGACGCCCTCTACGGGCGGAGGAAAAGTCCCTACCTCTTCGAATCCGCGAATATAGTGTAATTGGGCCTCAGTGAGCTTTGTTAAGATAGCGATGGATGAGTCGTGGTTCCAGTAGTGGAGGACCGTGGGGAGGATCTGGGCGTCTTTGCGGGTGATGCTGATGAGGAGGGTGTGGGGGCGAATGTGTGTTTTAAGGTCTGGGTCTTCCAGCTGCGTGGTGGTGGGTTGTATTGCCTATTGTTTAGTTTCGGGGGTTTTGTTAGATTTGGTTTTACTTGGGTTTTCGGGTATGGGATAGTATGGGATGGGTGGACTAGGGGGATGTACATTTACTAAGGGGCTTTGTTCGGGTGGACCTGGATATGGTGGTGGTGGTGAGGTTGCCATCTTGTTTGTATACTTGGGGGGGTTTGTGGCGTGTCTTTTTTCTGGTCCTGGGGGTTAGGAGTTAAATCACTTATATATAGCGCTTACATCCTTGTTTACCTTGGATCTTAGTTCCGTTCTACTCTTTTGTAGGGGCTTCTTCTTGTTACTGGTTTTATATACATCACTTAAACATTTTTCTTTATATCAGAGACACGGATACCTCAAGAAGATATACTGGAAAATGAATTCCATTACTTCAAAATGCTACGATCGGCGAAGTCTGGAATCCAGTAAATAAATCGTAAACATTAAAACAAGGATCATATGCTCCGATAACCGAGCCCCTCATCTCGATCACGGCTGACGCTGCAAACCGACGTCAGAGTCGGAGAGCCGGGATGACCATGGGCGGTGATGTGCTCCTATTAGTCTTATGCATTATTGAGTTAAACGCAACGCCCCCCCGCCCTCCCGGCCCACCACTGTACCTTTGCACTTACCGTACTTTGTGAGTTGGTGAAACAGGTTTCAGATTATGGTAGGTATGTACAGTACATGTGCCGAGATAGAGTGAAAGCCAGGAATATGGTTGTCACCGGGTAGAGGTAACGGTGTCTATTATGACGCCGACAGGCGGTTATTTTGGTGGATAAAGTCCAGCATGATCAGCTGAATGGAACGTTGGGGAGGGGGAATGATAGCGGTTAGTCTAGAATAAGGAAGCTACACAGTACGTGCGTTAGGTGAGGAACGATTGACGATGGTGGGCAAATAGTTCGACTCTTATAGAGTGGAGGCTGGCCAATCAGGGCGGTCCATTGCTTCGGTGTACTGGTCATGCCGACATCTCGTACCTTAAATACCCATCGTTGGTGGGGTTGTCGTCTGGAAGTAAAGGAAAGAATGCCGGTGATAAAAAACAGAATTCAATTGGCACCGTGACGAGTGATGCATCGAGCTGGTGGCTGTTTGTCCATGTGAGGTGGGAAATGATAGTACTCCAGAATGAGTGTGGCAGGGATTGAGAGAGTACGGGGCAGAATTAATGTAAGACTCGGTAAATGATTGCTCTCGAAAATCTCAAAAATAATCTCGTTCATAGCTCAATACTAATAGTACTGAATACTAGCTTCTATAAAGTCCTGGTATTATGTCTGCCCTATTTTGGGTTGTGGATCTAGGTATATTTTGTGAATCCGTGCAACATAGTAAGCAATCAAAGTGGGCGACACTTGACAACATGGCCAAAGGAGTCAACTCCTTTTCTCCGCACCAGAAACAGAGCAAGGGGGAAAGAAGTCATTCAGAAGAACCCTAATTTCGAAAATTGTTCCATAACTCTCTTCTTTTCCCCAGAGCCTCTTGATCCCTTGCTGACTCCTCCATACCTCTTGGTTTGTTTTAAGGGGTAGGGAAGGGCATGTGACATGCAGGGAAAACGCACGAGAAGGGCCAGAGGATTCGAAATGGAAATGGAACACGACGGTGTCCCCACCCCTCTTAACTCATCATTTTGTTTTGAGGGAGCTGGTGATGGGGAATGAAAGAGATTGACCAACTGAGTTCCACCGGCGGTATGCAACACGAACTCTGATTTGGCCTGTGGAAAGCTCGGATCAAAGTCTCGACCACCTTGAGCAAATGGGATGTTGTCTTGATGTCTCTCGTCTTCTCCGACGCTCCACGGCCCCTCTCCCGTCCCCGGGAGTATGGATCATGGAGGGAAGCATTTATTGTTTAATTCATTATGATACGGAATAAGCCCTGGAAGCCGTGGGAGACTATATATAGCGGTGGCGATCCGGAATTGAGGGACCTTGACAATTCCTTCACAAACCCACATATAAGTTAATTGGTTCTGACACATTCCCACTCGAATTACTTTATTGTGTCCTTTGCGACCGGGATTCTCACCTGAATTACGTTGCATTCACCTACGACCGTTCTACTACTGGATACGGAGGCTGAGGGCAAGTGTTGAATTAACCCTACCGTCTCTTCCCATCTGTAAGGTACAATTTTTTTCGCTGGTCCCGAGATCGAATCCCCCGGAAACAAACAGTGTGGCGCGAGCAAATCAGAGATCGCCCGCCTTGCACGCCGAGCATTAATTCGCGGAGCTCCATTAATTTTTGATCCTGAAGATTTAACGTTCCGCCTTCCCGGGCGTGTGCTCTGTTTGGTGCATCTCACTCGTTATTGCCCCTGTTGCCACTTCTGTTCTGTCGTTCCCTGGTTCCTTTATTACTTCCTCCGAAGGTATTGGCCTCTGTTTCCTCCATGTGCCCTGTCGTTGAGCCTCTCAGAGATCCACTTGGTGGATGTCGGGCTTAGTATACCTTGACCTCCCTCCCAGTAAAGAAAGTCAAATTCTTTTTTCTTTCTTTTTTTCTTTTTCTTTTATTTTTTATTCACCGTATCCGAGCTCCCTTACCGCACATTCTCTCCATATCGGCGTGTCTCACCGCAATTTTCCTGACTGGTTGAGCTTTTCACGTGCTGACTCCGTCCACGCTATAGTATCATCTTGGACACTCCGCTCTCTCTTCCACACCTTTGCGTGTATTGCCATCTACGCGTTTCAACATCCTTTCTTAATTCATTATAACCGTGAGAGCCTTTTCCATCTTGGCACAGAGACAGACATCTTGCGCAATGGCTTCTTTGTAAACTGACAAATGGCGCTGCCGCATTCGAAGTTTGAACTGTCCTTTTCCTTTGTCCTTTTCGAATCCGCCTCTAGTTCTTGATCTATTCCGCCACTTATCTATATTTTTTTCTTCTCAAGCCAGTATCTGAAAGGGATTGTGTAGAAAAAAGCTTTGGAGGTCTTCAACTGAGACACTGTTATCGAGAGGAGCTTACAGCCTGCTCATCTTCCTTGATACAGAATATACCCTATTGTGAACCGCCAGAAGAAAAGCACACCATGAAATTCGGACGCAATCTTCCTCGGAATGTCGTTCCTGAGTGGAACTCCTCCTATATCAAGTACAAGGCGTTGAAGAAGCTTATCAAGTCGGCGGCAGAAGATGTAAAGGCTGGCCATGAGGCAGACCTTGCCGGTGAGCGGTTTCTTTGATCTCCACGTATCTGGACCGCGTAGCGGTCTTCCTGACCTTATCCCCTAGGATTCTTTTACTCCCTCGATCGAAATCTCGAGGATGTCGACTACTTCTATAACAAGAAGTACTCGGATTTTGCTCGCCGCCTTAAGTTGTTAGAGGACCGGTATGGCCAATCTTTGGATGCTGGCCACCGTCTTGACTCCGAGGAGGTCGAGGACCTTTTGGCTGCCTTGCTTGAGCTACGCGGTCAGCTGCGGAAATTGCAGTGGTATGGTGAAGTCAATCGCCGTGGGTTCATCAAGATCACCAAGAAACTTGATAAGAAAGTAGGCGTCCATGCGCAGCGGACTTATCTAGAATCGAAGGTTGATCCATCCCCATTCGCCTCGAATGCGCGAGTCACCGAGTCATTGAAGAAAATCAATGACTGGCTCTCGATACTTGGTGAGCAGAAGGTCTCAGACGATGCCAGCTCCACTCGCTCTTCCCTCTCACTGAAGAGGGGTCCGGCTCGCCCGCACTTAAACCTGCCCTCGAGTCTGCTTGTCGCTGTCGACGAAGCATTACGCAAAGATGACACACACGTCCTCTTGGAATTGCTGGAAGACCTTAGAGCTTCTACGGACAATCTTGGAGGAAACATGTTCCCCAAAGTCCTCGAAAGCCTTTTGCAGCGGTCGATTTACTACCGCTCGAAATCTTGCATTTCCGCCCTGCTCGACAGAATGGATAGCCTTGATGATGAAGATGATATCAACAAGCGTAACTGCATTCACAGATTAGTGATCTCGATCGGTCGGGCACAGTCCACAACTGACTCGGAGGAGTCAGCCTCAATGGTCCTGGACTTCCCCCTTGAAACCTCCAATTATATTACACCCGCTGCCCTACCAACACTGCAGCCTCCTCGGAATGTAGTGAAGGAGTCGGATCACCCTCAGCATTTGGATAGATCAGATCCGTCGGTGTCGCTTCTACAACACTTGCTAGACCAGCTCCGACCTGAGCAACGAACTGCTTTGCTTTCCAAGGATATCTCGGGTCGTACACCTTTGCACTATGCTGCTCAGTATGGGTTCAGAGTTGTTTGTGAAGTCATCATCGAGCACCTGCAGGCATGGAATATGTTTGACGTTTCTGGGGGTATCGATGGGCCGCACTGGCAGGATAATGACGGTTGGGCCCCTCTGCATTTGAGTGTAGTTGGTGGTCACCCATTAACTACACGCACCCTTTTGGACGCTGAGAACTGGCGGGATGCCAGTCTGGATAAGTCGACCACCCGGAAACAGGTCTCGAAATCAAGCGCAGTACTTGCGATGGCCACAAAGGCAAACTTTGTTGATATCGTCAAGCTTTTGGTAGATGCAGGAGTTGATGTCAACTACCAGGACGAGCAAGGCGAAACCGCGTTACATGTTGCAGCCCGGTTTGGACATCATATGTGTGCCAAAATCTTGTTAGACGGCAGCCATGACCAAAAGGCGGATACTGAATTGGCTGAGCACACATATTCTTGGACGCCACTCTTCATTGCAAGTGTTGATGGATCGTTGAGCGTTGTAAACCTGCTGATTGAAGCTGGTGCCGACCTTGAAAAAGCCGACTCCTCCGGGTGGACTGCAAAGGAACATGCGGCGTTGAGAGGCCACCTAGACATCGCTCGACGTCTTGCTGAGCTTACGCCTGAGCCCGATGTCGCGGAAGCTGAGCCCGTGATCCCGATTCCTGTAGCCTCCTCGTCTCCTCCAGCCCCATCCTCTTTGATTGAGCGAAGATCTAATACCAGCACGCCCTCCGGGAGTTCTAGTACGCGGGATGTTGAACCTGTTAAATCTTTTGGACATAGGTATCTTACCGACGAGGCCATGATCTTGGTGAGCCTGGGCACCATGGATATGCACAGGCCCGTGGAAGCAGTTAACCTGGATCGTATCCCAATGGAGAACGCTCATTCCACCCAGCTTGATACTGCATTGTCCATCGTGGTTTCTGCCAATGGGGCTCATGGAGAACCTGAGATTATCGATCTGCCTGTGCAAGACAATATCTCGACAGAGCCAATCGTTTTCCATACTGCCGATGCGACGAAAGTTAGACTTCTATTCGACCTCGTCCCGACTTATGCTGGTTCGAAAGACCAGGTGGTTGGGCGTGGTGTGGCGTTACTCTCTAGCATTAAGCAAAGCGTGGGCTCCAATCGCATCAACCTGAAGGGTGACTCGACCGTGCCTATTGTGGCTGCAAACACCCTGGAAGTCATCGGCACAGTCACATTCAACTTCCTCATAGTCACGCCTTTCAAGCACCCGAACATGTCCATCACCGGTGACCAGACATATTGGAAGAGTATGAGCTCGACCATGGTCATTGGCCATCGTGGATTGGGCAAGAATATGGCTAGCCGCAATTCGTTGCAGCTAGGTGAAAATACGGTGCAATCGTTCATTGCAGCCGCGAACCTTGGCGCATCTTATGTCGAATTTGATGTACAGCTGACCAAGGATCATGTTCCAGTTATTTACCATGATTTTCTCGTTAGTGAAACAGGAATCGATGCGCCTGTTCATACGCTTACGTTGGAGCAATTCCTTCAATTGGGTGACAGTGGCTCGTCTCGCCGATCTGGCTCCCCATCCCAGGCGCTTGATGCTCTTGGAAAGGATGCAAACACCTCTACTCCTCGTCAACGCTCAATGTCTGTCGGCGGTTCGGAATATGACCCTGCGGAATTAAACGAGAAAATCAAGCACACTCGCGATTTCAAGAAGAAAGGCTTTAAAGGCAATACCCGAGGCAATCACATTCAGGCACCCTTCGCCACATTGGAAGAACTTTTTAAGAAACTCCCCAAATCTGTTGGATTCAATATTGAACTGAGTGAGTTATATAACCCTCCCTAGAACAGCTACGAGACGATCTGACTGAGATCGCCAGAATACCCCATGCTCTATGAGAGTGAGGAAGAGGAGATGGATACCTACGCCGTGGAGCTGAACTCCTTTGTGGATACGGTTCTTACCCAGGCGTACGAATTAGGTCAAGGCCGCAACATGATCTTCTCTAGTTTCAACCCTGACATCTGTCTGTTGCTCTCCTTCAAACAACCCTCCATCCCAGTACTCTTCTTGACGGATTCGGGAGCCTCCCCGATTGGTGATATTCGCGCCAGCAGTTTGCAGGAGGGGGTCCGGTTTGCGTCCAGGTGGAACCTACTCGGTGTTGTTTCCCAGGCCGAACCACTGGTACTCTGTCCTCGACTGGTCCGAGTGGTGAAAGAGTCTGGGCTTGTTTGCGTCTCCTATGGAACTTTGAACAATGATCCTGCGAATGTCAAGGTCAGTGTGTCTGACTGTTAGCCTGTATGTTAGGCTTGGCTAATATTTTCACAGCGCCAAGTGTCCGAAGGCATTGATGCAGTTATTGTCGACTCTGTCCTCGCCATCCGAAAAGGTCTTACGGAGCATCAGAGCAATTCGATCACTCCTCAACGCAGCCCACTCGTCCAACCTACCCCAGTTGCCCTCAAAGATTCTCTTCAGATACCCATTCTCAACCAAGCTGAGCAGAAAGAGGATCGCCTTCACATAAAGCCGGACGCTGTAATTTGAGCATCTGACATTCCATAGGCAATTCAACATGCCATCACGCCGAAGGCATGGTTTTTATACCGTATTTGGAATTTAGTGAGATATAGATGTTTAGTGTTGATTTTGCAATACATGCTTGAGCCATACCTGGTCACTCTTGGATGTCTTTACAGGAAAGATTACCCAACATAATATATCTAGAAAATTTGCTCCCATCTAATCACAGATCTTCAACAGAAAGACAGGAAATAAACTGCTTTGGGCAACTAGCGACAGTTGATCCTATATTCACTTGCCGCTACCAGCCGTAGACATACCATTCTTCTATATCAGGCGCAGGAGATCCAATCCTGTTACATGAATACCAAGAGTAGCGTTCTTAAATGTGGTACTCGATATACTAAAGTATATGAAATGAGCATATGCCCTAGTTCAAGGTCACGTGTACGGCAATCATCGGCATGACCCAAGATAGAGCTAGAGCTTTGATAACGCTACCGCCTCCCAAGCCCGTATCTTCCTCTCCCCAAGTCGACCAACGGAGAGCAACTACCCAACTTCTCCCGGTGTCACGTATCAGTTCGAACCAACCGATACTGCCTGGGCTGAGACGGGTGGTTGGGATCGAAACCAACTAAACCATCAGTCTTTCAAACGCCGACACCATCTCAAGTCTAATGATGTTATGAGTTGACTGGTTTTTTTTTTTTTTATTACTTGGCTCGAACTTCTCTTCCTCTTTCGCATATCTCCTTTTAATACCAGGTTATGTTCTGTTCATCTCTTACGAATCTATACAAATCACTGGACAAGACCATACCATGAACGCCGTGGATGCGACAGAGCACTATGAGACGAGTGCACGCGGTAAGATCCATCTCAAGCTATACAATAGTTATAGCTCTGCAAAAGACGACCCCAGCTCATATATAATGGCCCTGAAGATCCTGCGCCCGCCCTCTTAACCGTCGTCCTCGACACGAATCCCCACGCATGGGCCCTCCTTGAGGATTCCCTCCCGCTCTCCAAGGCGATCGCAAACATCCTGGTCTTCCTCAATGCCCACCTAGCCTGTAACTACGCAAACGAGGTGGCTGTAGTAGCCTCCCACAGCCAAAAGGCGGCATGGCTGTATCCCCACGAGAGCCCAGTCACGAAGACAGCGCAAGATGCCGATGGCGACGTCTCGATGAACGGATCGTCGACCTATAATAATACCACCGAAGGACCAGGGCAGGTGAACAAGTACCGACCGTTCCGGATCGTGGAGGAGCAAGTTACGCATAATCTACGAGAACTGATGGCGTCGACAAGCGGGCCGGACGTGAAAGCTAGCAACTCGACGATGATGGCAGGGGCGCTTACGCTGGCTCTTAGTCATATTAACCGGCGGAGTATTGCGTGGGCTGAGGCCCATGGGGCTGATACGGCTGCTGAGGCGTCGGGTGGTGGTCCATCTAGCGGTGGACATACTTCGGGGACGGACACTGCGGAAGGGTTGCAATCGCGGATCTTGATCATATCCGTCAGTGGTGCCAGTGATTCTGCGCATCAGTATATCCCGATTATGAATAGTATTTTTGCCTGTCAGCGGCTTCATATTCCGATTGATGTGTGCAAATTGAGTGGCGATGCGGTGTTTCTTCAACAGGCTTCGGATGCTACTAAGGGTGTCTATATGTCGTTGACTGAGCCTCGAGGGCTATTGCAATATCTAATGATGGCTTTTCTGCCAGACCAGCGGTCGAGAAGACATCTGGTTCTTCCGACGCGGGTCGATGTTGACTTCCGCGCGGCCTGCTTCTGTCACCGACGGGTTGTCGATATTGGTTTTGTCTGTTCTATCTGTCTGAGCATTTTCTGCGAGCCTCTGGAGAACGGCAACTGCCTGACCTGTGGCACAAACCTTGAAATGGGTGATTACGGGGCTAAGCCAGCCGTGGTCGCCCGAAAGAGGAAGAAGAAGAAGCGCGTGAACGGTCCGTCGGGCACAGCTACACCTACGCCTACGCCTACACCAGGACCTTGACAACCTACTCCTTGCCAAACAATGTTTTCTGATTCATGGAGGAGGGCGTGTGACAGACGTTAAGAGTAAAGTTACGTGTCTGCTACCTTTGGTCTCAGACGGTTTTAGCACGTCGCGTTACAAAGAACATATCCAGCTTCTATTTGGTATCCTATTACAGATACGTGCGGGAGGCAGTCACAAACTCCGGTCGACACACTCTGACATTCCACAAATGCCCTTCTCGAGAGTAAGACAGTTTGAAAGAGATCCCCCGCTACACAGGCAAACAGAGTGGGATCTATAGTCTTGAGGATTCTGGTCAACATCGCATCTCAGTTTCCTGCCTACATCGCTTGATTGATCGCCGAAGGAATGTTGAAGGCAACAACACTATCCAACGTTAGACAGACAGCAATTGGTCACTTGCACTTGGGTTGAAAAGTCAAGTTTAACTTGTATAATACACAAAATATATGAAAACATAGATAATAAGAGGACTTACCGTTATGAATGGCTATGCTGTAGTACTGGATACCTTGAACCTAACGACTTATGAGCTCAGGCGTGGTATACTTTGTAATTCTCATCATGAGGTGCTTCGGACCTACCTCTGTGATCGGTAGGCGCGACCGCCTTGTGCGATACTCCCATTTCCATTGCTGCGTGACATTACAGACACCGGCTTCTTGTCCTCACTGCTCATTGAAGCAAGTGCCTGAGTTGATAGCGTTTAGTATAAGAACTGAGCGATAAACCAGGGCTACCTACGAAAGAGTCTGTGTTATGGCCAAAACATAGGTATACTCCGTCGACTGTTTTCTTGACCGCCATTATTCCAATGGCACCCCGACAGTGGCTGTCTTTGACTCCTGGGTGGCCTAAGCAAGAGGGAGTTAGCCTTCTATATATAAACGGTGGATGCAAGGCCCATCCGTTACCCATGAATTCGGACGCTATCATTCCCCTGAGCGCTTCATCCTCCGTGACTTCCTCAAATGAACCATCTACGCACTTTCGTTGGTTGTAATAAATGCGTGAGGCACAGGTGCCAGCAGCCATACTTGTGGCAATGTGTTCGCCGGTTCCCGAAGTGACCGTAGCAACGCATGTTTGGTCAGGATCGTTGGGGTCTACTGGGATAACGGCAGTGCCGATGCCCACGAGCGCTGCAGGGCCAATCCGGCCACTATGTTTCATCCCAATGCCACCGGAGGATGATCCTGCCGCGATATTACCATGTGAATCGACTGCTATAGCACCAACAGTATCGCTAATTTGATCCATATTTGCGTAGTGGATATCCATGGCAACAGAAGGGGGCGTCGTCTCGACGTCCATATTGGGTCCAAGAAAACGAGATGCTTCCAATGACGCACTGCCTGGGATGGGGCTGGATTTTCGAGTCTGAGACATGATACCGTCCATATAGCCAGTGTCTCTTGCTCGTGGTGGTAGCATGAGAGTATTGCTAGAACCGACAGGTGAAGAGTCACCGGAATCCCTAAGGCGTGTATCACCTAGGCTGGAGCTAAGCGACGAGGCAGGCCGTATGCTGCTTGGTGAAGAAAGTAAGCGTGTCGGATTGACACTCACTGGTCGACGGATGAACGCCTTATGACGCTCATATCTAGCTGGGAACTGTTGCGCCTCTTTCAATTCGGCCGCTTCCAAATCCTGTTGCCAGCGCAGCCAACGCCCCTTTGCTTCTTCAGATATCAAACCGTCATGGGGCATCACAACTAGACCTTGTTCATATGCAAAGCTTGTCGCGCCCTGTCCCACAAGGAAGTTGGGAGGCACTCTTTGCAAAGTCAACGGCCTTGTTGATGCCTCAAGGACGACCCGAGCCAATGAGATTGGATTCTTGACTTCTATAACTTTATGTCAGTCTACTCCAACACTAGCTAGTGCGAAGCAAGGTCTCCTCGCAAGTACGTACGAGAAACAGCGCCAGCCGCACCACTTCGGCCCAGGTGGTTCACGATAGTAGCGTCGCATTCAACAGCGCCATCTATGGTTAGGTTGCTGCCGTAACCTGCATTTGTAATTTCGGAATCTTCCAAGAGCATAATGGCGATTTCCACGGCATCCACAGCTGATCCACCATTTTTGAGCATATGAATTGCCACCTTCGCCGCGCTACTGAGGGTTAGACATGCCAGAGTATAGCACGATCAGAAAGGGAGCTGATGGCGCCTGTGGGGGGTCAACAACTCACTTCTCACATGTTTCTAGATGTAATTTTTCGTTGTGCGGACTATGAAACCCAGCTCCTGCATGGACAAAAATGGCAGAGACATCGTCTCTCCGTGGACGGCTCATTGTGCCTTTGAGTTGGCTTGTCGACGAGAGTGGAAAGTCGGCGCGTAGCTTTGCAGCCGGTTGTTGCGGAAATAAAAAAGGTGGAAGACTCCACACAGTTTGGGAGCAACTGAAGACCAAAGCTCGTAGCGGAGACTGGTGATTCAACATCCAATTTACCAGAGTGTAGAGAACACACACCGTGGAAACATCACTTCAGCCGGGGTGGCTCTCCTTTGAACAACAGAATCAGTGCGAGTAGGTATATTTCCACGATGGTCAGTTGTTAGGGAATTGCGTTTATTTCTGTGTTAAAATGAAAAAGCAGATAAGGAGGACAGGGTTTTGGCAGAAATGATCAAGTGATCAATGAAGACAAGGTGTGTCGAGTTGAATGAAGGTGGTAGGAAATATTAGAGACAAATGAATAGTGTTTAAGACTAAAGGCATGGGGATATCTATGAACAAACTTTTAAAGAAGGGTACTAGTAAGCACTAGGAATACCTGGACGGTATTTAAAAAAGAAGGTCTTTGAAGCAATGAATGTGTAGGATTGTAGGTACAGGAAGACAACACAAAATATAGGCGGAGGAGTGAATGCCACTGTTTTGAATGGTTCGCAGTTCCTTCCGAAAGATCAGTCATTCAGACTGAGAGGCAGTTGCCTCTTGTGAGTGATCTGTAGATGTCATAACTTACAAACAAGAAGGCCTTACGGATACAAAGAGAGAAATCTCATAAGAACTATTTCCAGAAGAAAAGAGACAAATATGTATAGAGAATATATCCTATAGTTCGAGATAGTTCAGAAGTAGATTTATATGCGGGCGGCACATGACTGGGACTTGGCATCGATATCATCAACCTCAGGTATCCAAAATTACCGTACGGAAAAGTTACCTACCTAAAACAATGGGCATACGTATGTGACTTAAGGTACAGACGGTACACTTACTACTAGCTACTAACTACTTGCCCGCCTCTCCGTCCTTCCCTCCCCTCCTCCGCTATTCGAACGACCCTCTCCCTATTCCAGTACCCACTATACCTCCTCTTCCATTTTATTATCTGCTTCCTTGTTTCCCAATTATTCGCCAACCCGACCGGTAGCAGGTTATTCTAATCACGACTTGGGAGAAAGGGGGAACATTGGACCTGTGTGCTCCAGCTCATCCGTCATGGCGTCCCAAACCCCAGCCGTTGTCATGGACAAGTATGTTGTTCTACACCGTCAGATTCCGCCCTCAGGCGATGAAGATAGCTAACTCTGTATGCTATTGTGTAGCGGTACTGGATACTCTAAGTTAGGTAGGTTGAACCATCCCAGTCTCTATCGCTCAAGAGCCGCCCAACCCCGAGCTTCAGGCTGAGCTCTAGGCTGACGAATAACCAGGTTTTGCCGGTAACGACTCGCCTTCATTTGTCTTCCCTACCGCAATTGCTACCAAATCTGGTGCTGGAAGCACCAAGCCTCCTGTTGCGAACAAACCCGGGTTCTTGTCCGCAGGTGGTGGGGCAAGCTCACACTTGTCTTCGAAGCGTGGTACAGAAGACCTGGATTTCTTCATCGGCGATGAAGCTCTAGCTGCTGCCAATGGTCCCGGATATGGAATCAATTACCCCATCCGACATGGTCAGATTGAGAATTGGGATCACATGGAACGGTTCTGGTCGAACTCGATCTTCAAGTACCTGCGCGTCGAGCCGGAGGACCACTACTTTTTACTCACTGAACCTGTAAGCTTGTTCTTGGATTCAATCGCTTCTCCGTGGTTGCTGTTTGCTATGGAGGAAATGACATTTGCTGATATGTCCCGGTTGCACAGCCCCTGAACCCTCCCGAGAACCGTGAGAACACTGCGGAGATCATGTTTGAGTCGTTCAACTGCGCTGGTCTTTACATTGCGGTTCAAGCCGTGCTTGCCCTCGCTGCCTCGTGGACTTCTTCTAAAGTGACCGATCGATCCCTTACAGGAACCGTTATTGACTCGGGTGATGGTGTTACCCATGTCATTCCCGTCGCGGAAGGCTACGTCATCGGATCCTCTATCAAAAGCATACCCATTGCCGGTCGAGACATCACGTATTTCGTTCAAAGTTTGCTTCGTGACCGAGGCGAGCCCGATAGCAGCTTAAAGACCGCCGAGAAGGTCAAGGAGGAATATTGTTATGTGTGTCCGGACATTGTCAAGGAATTTGCCCGCTATGATCGCGAGCCGGATCGACTTCTCAAGCATACCGTCACCTCGCCTAACGGCCGGTCCGTGAACATCGATGTCGGATATGAGCGTTTCCTTGCTCCCGAGATCTTCTTCAACCCTGAAATCTACTCTTCCGACTTTCTGACTCCCCTGCCCAACGTCGTCGACGGTGTCATCCAATCCTCTCCTATCGATGTTCGGAGAGGCCTTTATAAGAACATTGTCTTGTCCGGAGGATCTACGCTATACAAAGACTTTGGTCGGCGTTTGCAGCGTGATATCAGGCATCTGGTCGATGCTCGCATTCGCGCGTCCGAAGCTCGCAGTGGTGGCGCCAGGAGTGGTGGTTTGGATGTGGCCGTGGTGACGCACAAGAGGCAGAGACATGGTCCATGGTTCGGAGGTAGCTTGTTGGGTCAGACCCCGGAGTTCCGCAGCTACTGCCACACCAAGGCAGAGTACGATGAGATAGGCCCCAGCATTGTCCGGAGGTTTGCCCTTCTCGGAGGGCCGGGCAGTTCGTAAATAGAGGAGATTAGTTGTCAGTGTGTCCATTAGCTCTTTGTCAATAGTTTTCTTTTCTTTTACGATGTCCCACAGCTCATCTCAATCTGACGCTGCGCGTTTTCATGTAGCTGGATAGATCAGAGGGCAAAGTCCCGACCTGATACTCACCCCCAATGTATGTACATATACACCTGACCCTCATGAGCGAGCTCTTTTCTGGATGCTCACATATGAATAAAAGTGGAAACGTTCAACGTCTACCACTGCCTGGTACCTCCTCCCACGACGACCTAGCTTCAACATTTCTCCATCGCCAAAGTCAAGAATAGTGGGCTGTAAAGGGGCAATGTAAAGAGCATTTAAGCAATGGAAAAATCCACCGCAACGAACTTAATTTAACGTTAACTGCCTATCTATAGCGACAATCCGCAGAATCCTACCGACAGTCCATTTACATCACCCGGTACATACCTTGTAAGTTAGGCTGTTAAGGTAAATGGGCTGTTCGCACTTATTATATCTTTCGCATGTGTGTATTAGATGAGGTCTCACACTCAAATAAGACAGAAAAATTCCCAGGTATTAAGAGAGTCTTGGTGAAAGATACTAGTGGACGCGAGATGGAATTCTATTAGCTTAGATTATTCCAAGCGTACTACTAATAGAAGTAGTGTATATATGTATGCATGTGATCCTCAAGCTATACTTAACCAGCTGAACCCGTGACCACTGCCTATAAGATAATTTACTAAGGGATATGAAGCTTCAGTAGCGATGATGTATTTATCATTTGCCGTAGATGCCTAGGTATTATTCACTATATACATACTCACACCATGTCCAATCCTGTCCAGTGGGGCAGAAGCAAAGACTGAATCATACTTTAGAGAAGAAAAAAGACAGAAACATTATTTTCTGTTTCATGAAATGCTCAGTCATGTACAATAGAGAATCGTCAATTAAAGTCTATGCTATGTATGTTCTTTTATGCCGTAGCCAACGCCGGTTGAAGTCCAACAATTCCACTCAAGAATGTTAAATATATGCCTTGTGTGCTATCGCATTTATTTTTCAGAATGTAGTCTTGTTTAAAATTGCCACACCTTCAACGTGGCCTGTTTGAGGGAAGAAATCGAAGCCTCTGATACTCTCGATCTCAAAACGAATGTTCTTTTCCTTATCACCCTGGACCATAACCGCCACATCCCGCGCCTGAGTGTGCACATTACAACTCACATAGACGATGCGGCGAGGCCCAAAAGTCAGAAGCTGGCGGAGGAAGTCATCGCTGCAACCCTTGCGGGGCGGGTCAATGACGAGGAGTGTCTGGTCGGGAGGATAGGGTACGTCTTTGAAAAGCGTGGCGGCATCTGCCGCAGCAAAGCCAGTGTTGGGAAGGGAGTTGGCGCGTGCATTCTCTCGTGCAGAGACAATAGAATCTCCAGACACATCCACACCAAGGCTTGACTTGAAGAGCGGCGAGAGGGTGATTGTGAAAAGACCGGACCCGGAATAGGCATCTAGAAGGTACTTAATCGGTTTGGAGTCTTCTTGGGTGTGTTTTGGTAGCGCAAGCTGGCGGATGTATTCTGTGAAACCGGAGAGGATGGAATTGTTGTTTTGGAAGAAAGCACCGGCTCTGTTGCTGAAGAAGTAATCATCGATATATTCGACCGATGTACCATTGGGATCCGTCACACACCGTTTCTCTTCGGTGTACTTCTCTCGTTCGATTTGAATCACATCTCCTGAGTCCTCGCCCACTTCAACCTCACGGTCCTTGACCGCTGAACCAGGGTCCACATCATCTTTAGGAAGTCGCGCGGTAGATTCACGCAGCAAAATAGTTGCGCCTTTAGTGTATTTCCCAATGTTTTCTGCAACCCTCTTTCTCTCACTTTTCAGGCCCTTTCGCACAATATCGGTACCCAGAGGACAATCTTCAATATCCAGATCCCGGCGCTGGTTCTTCATAGTAAATCCGATGGGTGGTACTTCTGTATGGGGTTGTTTAGGGGCTTTGCTCCTCCTATTCCCGCCGGGACCCGCAAAATGTGGCGTCAACTTCGTGCGATAACCATATTGCAGAGGGGAGGGGAAGGTGTCGTCGATGGCCGGAATTAACTCCGGGATCAAGCCGGAGAAGTTCGCATAAGCCTTTTCCACAATGCGCTTCTTATGAGCCAGCTGATCTTCATAGGACATCATCTGTAGCTGGCAACCGGAGCACTTGCCAAAGTATTGGCACCCTATCCCGGCATCATTTCGCTGAGCGCCTGGCTCAACCACTTTCAGGAAATCCGTCAAACTGTACGACAAGTTAGGAAAATGCCGTATGACCTTCACTAATGCTTTATCGCCGGGCACGGTAAACGGAACGACGTAGACATGATTCGCATCCTCGGACAACGCAAGGCCATCGCCAGTTGAAGATATCTCGGCGACCTTAACTTCGATCTCGGTAAAAGTCTCCGGTAGAGAAGAAGCCGGTGGTGGTGTGGAAGCATCTTCTACACCAATCTCGCTCTCAGGCTTGTGTTTCCGCAGAAGGTTGTCGATATCGGCTTGAAGGACTTCATCAAACCCACTGCTCTTTTCTCGGTCAACCTTGGACTTCTTGCGCCGTTTCGCATTCATATCTGGACTCTTAGGAGAGTTTTGCATTATGGTGGAGGAGAACGGCGCAATGGGGTATGGACGGTGGGACAAGAGAGACTTGGAAAAGACGAGATATTCAGCCCGCAAAGAAAGAATTGAAGAGTAGTGTTTTCGCGATAGGGAGAGACCCGCCCTAAAAGCGAACATATATAATAGACCAAGTCAGAAAAAATCTAAAGAGCAGAGGAATTGTTGCGAAAGAGGAACAGAAAGAAAATTGGCTTGATTTCTGGAGGGACAAGATGAGTGACCAAAAAAAGGTGGGCGGCAATTGGTCGAACCGTTCCGCTGAGAATTTCGCTGGCTTTTAGTCCTTCAGTTCTTCAACCATCCAAACCTCCGTCCACCCTTAGCACCGCGGTTGATCCCACTTTCCCCCCAATCCATTTCACCTTTCCGGAATAGCTCTCCAGTGGCCTCTGCTGGCCAGAGAGCTCCTATCCTTCAACATGAGCTTCGCACGGCCGGCAAGATGTGTGTTTTGCAGCTTTACTCGAGGTGTCTCCGCGGGCACGCGAGTACCTAGTCGCCAATTCCACCCTTCCCCGACACAGTTCGCGAACCGTAAACCAAAATTCCCGAACTTCAAGGCCCGAGATGAGAAGACTTTGGAAGAGATTACGCGGGATATGAAGCCCAAGCACTTTAAGGCGTACACGGAAGAGGAAAAGGCAGCCCTGAAGGAAGAATACACTCCTGAGCAGCTGGCCGCAATTGAAGCCGGTGAGGCGGCAATCGACCCCAAAGACATGGCAGAACAGTTTGCTATTCGCCGGGACCCGATGAAGCTTCATTACCTTGATGATTTCTCAACCATTGAGCCCGGCGTGGACAAGCATGTCCGGGCGCCCAAGTCCAATTCCGACTACAACGCGACCCTGAAAAGCGATGATGATTTCGTCGAAGACTTCGCCCGCTTCTTCCAAGAAATGCCGGAGGACGCTACCGCGGCTGACTGGGTGCGGTTCGCTGAGACCATGCGAGTCACCCTGGGCAAGGAGGAGAATGAACTGAACCCTCACAGTGCCCTAGTGCCGGATTTATTCAGCCCGGGGCAGTCTCTGACGGAGGAAGACAAACCTGTCAAGCCTTTTGAGATGCAATCGTCCGCAAGGTTTGGAGAGAGTGAGGAAATAACTGAGGCGTTGAAGAGGCTTCTCCAGTCGACAGGCTATACCCAAGCCTTTGTTAAGGGCCTGGCGACGAAGACCCTTGTTTCGCACTCAGTCGTTAACCAGACTCGTCTGGGTAAGGTGCGTCGTATGTACTGCCTTTCCATCGCTGGCAACGGCAATGGTCTCCTGGGAATTGGAGAAGCCAAGTCTGAGGAGTCTGCCGATGCCATAACACAATCCAAATACCGAGCCATCAGAAATATGCAACCAATCCCACGGTACGAGGGCCGCACTATCTTTGGTGATGTTGAGGGCAAGGTTGGAGCAGTTGAGTTGAAGTTGATGACCCGTCCGCCAGGTATGCAAACCCTTAATCATGAGCTACTGGTTCTAGCTACTAACAATGCATAGGATTCGGACTCCGTTGTCAGCATTTGATCTTCGAGATGTGCCGCGCTGCCGGTATCCATGACCTCGCCGCTCGTGTCGGTCGCTCGAGAAACCCTATGAACACTGTTAAGGCAGCTTACGACGCTCTCATGAGTCAACGCAACCCAGAGGATATTGCCCGTGCTCGTGGCAAGAAGATGGTCGATGTCCGTAAGGTCTACTACTCGGGAAGATATTAATCGGCGTCTTCAGCACGTTGTTACGTTCTTCCTAGTGGGACATTTCTTTCCGGGTCTTAAATGATTTCAAATAGTCTGGATAACCTTCTTTTCGTTATCTAGACGTCTCGACAGTCATCATCTCGCATAGAATAGACTGTACGAATATGGGCATCGTTTGCGGCATGTGATGCACGCTTTCTTTGCGTTATGGCGATGTATATAATCCTTTTTCCTCCTTTTGTTCTCTTTGTACCCTGACATGTATTTGTATCTGCAAGACTAGTGTCATAGTATCTCATATCAATCCAGTTCCTGGTTCCATAATCAACCCACAAAGCCCAACACCACGCCAACCAAAACCCACATACCAAAACAAAGGGGGTATACGCATGGCCCACACCTATATATGCAAGAGAAAAGAAGCAAAAATAAAACCCGTACAATAATTACAGAAGCAAAGTTGACCAATATCAAGCAAATCGCCCCTCAAAACTCATATCCTCATCTTGATAATCATACCCCTGATCATGATACTGCATCTGATCACCCTGCTGCTCCATCTGTTGCTGCTCCTCATTCTCGTTGAAGATCTGTTGCTGGAGCACAATGCTGTACACACTAGCTTTCAAAAGTGTGCAGACAGTCGCCGTCTTCCGTTCAAGAAGTCTAAGGCCGTCCAGAGTAAGGGATGAGGGATCGCCGGAGAGGTCGGCGAGCTTTTCGGATAGCTATGGGTAGATCACACCAGAGTCAGTATAAGTTCGGTTATAATATTCTCGGGAGATTTGGTGTGGGATGGTGCGGCGATGATATAATGGTGATAGGAAGCGCGGGGTATAGCGAACACAACGACATATATAGATAGACGATATTCAAAGCTTGAGAAGGTCAATGCGTGCACTTCATACCTTATTTACATTGCCCAGTAATCTAGAGTATTCATCTAGAACTTCTTGTTCTAGATCAGAGACCATCGGATTTGAGGCGCGGAGGAGAGGGTTCTCGGATTCTTGGGCCGGGGAGCCATCGGACATTGGAGTAGACATGGTGACTGGAGAATGGATTTTATACTGAGACCCTTCGAAGTAGAATAAAATGGTATATAACGGAAAATATATCTTCTTAAAGAGCTCTCAATTAAGGTATGTAGATCGATTGGTGGGGTAATGGTGTAGCGACGCCTGATTTATTTGTTTGGGTTGCGGCGTGTTTTATTGTCTATCGATAATACTTCCGAACATCCTGGGACCGGAGGGCTGAGCCTGATTAAATAGGCGGTGACCACTGTAGCATGCGGCAGAATAATTTGTACAACTTTCTTAGTTCCTTGTTTGAAAAGTGTATATTTAGGTGGACGTCACAACGCAGCCAATATCGAACTTGAACTCATAACAATGGGTTCTAAAAGAAACACCTAATTTATATAGATTTTTAAAAGAAGTGGTCTACGAAACCAATAAAAAGCCTCCTTGCCTACCCCGAGGTTGATGAGGTCCAACTAGCGCCAATCTTATTAAAGACCGCCTTCCTCACTAGACCTAGCTCATGTCACATGATGGGACTATTTCCCAATACAGTCTAGTCTGACATATACTAGTTGGAAGAAGTATATCGTCTCACTTGAAAACATAAGTCTGCCGCAACAATTACAGGCCTTATATCTCAACTTTTGGCAATATTTCATGACTTTATGTGTCCCAAAAGCCCTGCCAATTTTGATTGAGGAATTCATCCTCGGCGTGGCTGCCTCCTAGCCATGTCTGCCGCCGATGATTTTCTAATTGTTTATCCCACGGATACTCTATCCTTTTCTGACAGCAAAACCCACCACACAGAGCTATATTTGGCAAGTCACATAGATTTATTATTGTTTAATCACGAGCCCAGTGGTCGGTATCTGTCTACATCTTACTTCTCAGCCAATGTCGTCTTGATCCAACCAGCAGTGATCACCAAGTCAACCCCTCAGGTTAACGACTCTAGATAGTTCTTGAGTAAACCGGAACTTTGTCACATGAGCTCTGATTCTTAAGCACATATTAAGTCAACCATAACTTCATCCCTAGCGAGAGAGGAGCTATCCGTGGAAATCTCGGGATTATTGCTCAACATGTACCCCTACTACCTATGTCCAAGTAATGTACCCCCCCCAGCTGATCAAAAGCCCTCTCTAACTATCAGCCCGAAGTTGACGAAGCAAGAGGAGGCAAAGTAGTCGTATGAGTAGTCGCAGCAGTGCCGTTCGTCGCATAATCACTACCAGGAGAGACCCCAACCTCCCCTGTGGCAATATCAAACCCATTAATAGTCCTATTAAAGATCTGCAACGCAGCAGCCGGTTGGAAGTCTAGCCCACCCCTAAATTAGCATTCCCAAACATCATCGAATAGGTATACAAGAAAAAAATGTAAGCTCATACAAGGAACTTCATGTCCAGCCTCCCAAACACGGGTAAAGCTCAGCTTTCCATACTGCCGAGTTTCGCCGTATGCCGTTCCATCCACGACGAGGTTAGTGTATCCTGCGTTATTGAACGCTTCTTGTCCCGACCATTTGGCAACCTTAGAGATTGCCTCCCCGCCAAGCCAGTTGCAGATGTAGTCGGCGTCGCCGTAGACTAGGGACACTTGGATGTCTAGTTCCAGAAGCCTTTCTAGATCGGGGAGATATGGCGCTGCGAAGTCGCCAGACAGACTGAAAGCTGTGTAGATTAGGTTGCTTGAGGTGTAGTTTAGATCTACTCCAAGGGCGTTTTGAACGGGGGCGGTGTTGAGATAGTCCTATGTTGTATGTCAGTTGATAAATAAAGTTGGGAATGGAGGGTATGTAAACACCTACACGCCAGTAACTTGGGGGAACGTCTTGTCCGGTAGGTTTACGCTGTTTGATGTCTGATCAGCTATCAATGTGTGATGTAAGTATTATCCACACGTACAATATCATAGGTTCCCCGATCACCGAAGCGATAGTACAGGCCTTCCACGGTGGTCTGGCAGATATATTGAGCGGCCGCGCACGCTGACCGACGGACGATGGAATTTTCTCGCTTCATCCAGTTACAGTAGTCAAGCTGGTCTTGACACCCGTCTGGCATGTTGAGGCTGAAGGCGCCGTGGTCATAGACTGTGTCGTTGATAAGCTGTACCCCGTATGTGTTCTTCTTTGTGAACTCGAGAAGATACTTCGTCTGCGTCGGCTCATCAATGATGCCATTTATGATTCCAAGGGATTTGAAGTTCAATTTACGACCTTTTGAGCCATCTCCAGGGAGCTTCTCGTTCTGCTCGTAGAAGTAAGTGGAGAAGCTGGGACCCCAATGGCCACCAAATGATTCGGTCCTAGTTATCAAGTCAGCTGTATGGACTCAGGACAGCATTCACTCGGGGATTTAGATACCAGAGATTAAAATCCGTCGACTCAACATCTGCATCTAGATTTGGAAGTGCGCTATAAAAGCCTTGAAGCAGCTCCCACGCAGACTCAGCCGCCAACCGGCTTGTGTCAAGTGCAGTGACATTGATGACAGACCACCGCCCTTCTTCCGTCTTATTGGCGGTCGACTCGACCGTCAAATAAGTAGGATCTAAAGATCCAACCTCCTTCGTGCTGTAAGAGAACCCTAAAACCCGTATCAGCATAGTCCAATCTACCCAATACTAAAGGTAAAACTACATACCGGTCCCCACGGGCTGAGAAAGAAACAATAGATTGGAAACCTCAGTCCAAGAATAATCGCGAAGAACCGTCGTCATATTCTCCGCAACAGTACAAGGGCCCAATTCTTCAAACAGGCCAATAAGCGAATCACTTCCCGGTCCTCCATTGAGCCAAAGCGTAACCGGATCATGCTTAGGGTCGCGCTTTGATTCAAAGAACCAGAAAAACACATGGATATCCGGCGTTATATCAATGTAGCCGCTGTACGATTTGACTCCTGAGGTGGTCTCACAGATGCCTTCTTCGCCGGGCTCCTTGTACCGAATTGTGCTACCGTTCGGGCTGGTGATGATTTTGATGCCGGTCGGTTCTTTGGGCGCATCTCGTGGATTGACTGCGAGGATTGTTGCTACTGCAGTTGCTAATAGAAGGCTGAGTTGCATTCGCATTTTAGGGTTTTGAGTAGATTGGTTTTATGAGTGGCTTACGGATGTATTTCGTGCTTTAGATAGAAATGGAATGGTTTACTTTGCTGGTTGAGTTAGCTTTCCTAGCTGCTTTTTTATCTATCACTACCTTTTGTACAATATTCTCTCCCTCGTTGACTGCATCCGAAGAACGGGATCAGGTCCCGAAGATTTAATATATTAATTCACTCGTTATTAGTTATTAGGGCTTAACTACCGAGCTGACATGGTACAGTTACATCGATTGATATCACGCGGTCTGGTCTCGGGCTATGACTATCCCGAAGGATTATTGGATGAATTGTTATGCTATCAGCCGGGATGCTTCATTCCTGTGCGGAGTAATTAATTAATTTATGATAAAGCGCGATTCTAATGCGTAGATCTCCTCACTTCGGTAAAATCTCCTGAGACATGGATAATCAAGTCCCACGAGTGTGGTTTGCCGGTTTAATAGATAATACTTCGGTTGAAATATGGTTGGTCGTTGTTAAACCGACTAGAGTCTGAGGGGGCATATTGGAAACCTGAACACGGACTAACCCCAATATCGTAGATGTGAGAGGGCATAAAGATGTCTTAGTGTTGGCTGGGTTATCGGTTTATCTTTGGGCAATGTCGGAGAGGATTTGTTGACGACCAAATGACTGGCGATGCGCTTGTTCACTGTGTTATACCAGAGGAATAGATTCTATTATCAGACTAGACGTTTGACTGAGACATATAGGCATGCATAGATAATCAGCTACGTAGATTGGATATACCCAGGATAACCTATACAACCCCGTCGCATTAGACCACAACACCCGTTTCTAAACCTTCGACTCTCCCATGATAAATCCGGCAATCTTCTTTATCCCCGAACTCGATTTGACCCGAGCCTCCAAATCTTCGCTCACGTAGTGCCTTCGGCCTGTGTTCAGGTCAATATCCTTCGCATGTATCCACAGCGGACCTCGATAATAAATCTTGCTACCGACATACAGACCAACAATTGCAACAATCGATATATAGTTCGCAAAGAAGTTTTCAGCACTGCTCTGTTTATTCAGAGGCCACACGGCCAAGTAAAACTGGACAACAACCAACAACATACACCAGGTCAACCCATAAACAGTTCCAAATAGCCCTGCCCATGATCTCCATGGGAGGTCGTCAAGCGAACGGCCCTGAGCCTTCCATGCCATACGGAACCGCAAATGAGATAGGAAGATCGTGCCCCAGAGCCATAGTATACACAAGGCTGTCAGGTTCGAAAACCATCCAAATACCGTTGCACCTGAATTGGTGACGTTGAGATAGCATAGGCCGCCTCCCACGAGGAATGTGATAAAGATGGCCGCCCATGGGCGTCCTAGCCGGTCACACTTTTTGAAAACGGGCGGTGCCATGTCGATATTTGCTAGACCCACGACCGTACGAGTAGCAGCATATGCTTGTGCATTTCCGGAGGAAATAACACTGATAAAAATAACTGCGTTCATCGCATGTGCTAGACCGGGGATGCCAGCATTGCGAAAGGCGATCACATAGGGGCTAGCATTGATCCCCTCGCCACCAAAAAGATCAGGGTCTCTGGGTGAGACGGTAATGGTTACCATTAGGCCACCGACAACATAGAAGAGCGTCAAACGAAGCCAAATTGAATTGACAGCTTTGGGAACTGACTTTAATGGGTTACGAGCTTCAGCGGCGGCGATACCGCCGAATTCAGTACCACCCATGGCGAAGATACAGGTTCCCATAACAGAGAGGAAACCTTTGAAGCCATTGGTGAAGGGCATGGAGTTCCAGTACTCAAACCCGGTCTTATGGTGGGTAGGCGCGCCGCCAGCACTAATGATGATACAGCTTATAATCACCACCACAATCCAGAATAACTTGATTGTCGACATGATGGCCTCTGCTTCTCCGAATATCTTGACGGCACATACAACGATGATTAGGATAACCACCAAAAATACGGAGAGCCATACCGCCGTTGGCACAGATTGCGTCCAGAAGCTCAGGACTGTAACCACACCCTGGAGCTCGTTCGCGAGGGTAATCGATGCGGAGAACCAGTACGCCCATCCCACTGTGAAAGCGGGAGCTTTGTCGATGAACTTGTTTGCCCATTTGGGGAATGCTGAGGCCAAGGGATAGAGTACTGCCAGCTCGCCGATTGCTTGACTGAGCGCCCAGGCGATGGAACCTGCGATACAATAGCCTAGGAATATAGCAGCGGGCCCACCGTTGATCAGTGAAGTACCGGACCCCAGCCACAGGGCCATTCCGATCGACGATCCGATTGAGAACATTAACAAGTGCCGGGACTCCAGTGAGCGTGATAGCTCAGAGTCCGCACCATGATCTTGTTCGTTGTACTCGGCAACATGACCGACCTCGTCCTTGTCGGTTGATGTCGACTTCTGGGGTCGAGAACTGCCATCATCCTTAATTGCTTTGTCCATGATGAGCTGTGTAGAGAGGAACTATATTCAGCTATAGTTGCAAATGTCGAAGTATGCAAGGCGGACAACGCCCTACCGATTCCATAAAAGGTGACAATTTTGTAGCTGGATGGTCCAGACAGTGATCCTCAGTAGTAAAGCTTCAGGAAATAGTATGCATAAGTGGAGCAGTGGCCCAGTGGATCTGGTCCCATCGGACCCTATCTATATACTACTCAGTGTCTCCACATAGCCGCATCCCAGCTCTATGTTCATATCGCCCGTTTTGTCTGATCGAGCAATGACGTCCACTACCGGGGATTTACCAGATCTTTGCCCAAATCGTCCTAAATCTGAGGAAAGTGGGCTCGGTATCACTTCCCGAGGTCAGGGTGCCTATTCGAGACCTTACTACCAGTTATTATCAGCAGGGTCTCATTGCAAGGTTATATCAATGAGCCGGTAAATGGGCCAGCCAATGAAATATACAGCACCCTTGTTTAGAGCGCCTGTTTTCTCCTCTTTTGTCAATGAAGATCCTTTAACTTATCCCACCATTCGGAGTGTGTTCCGCTTCATGAGACTCGAACACCAATATAGCCTCTTTTGAAGAGCATAGGCATTTCCCCACGGGGATATTTCCAACAGAGTCCATGCTTTCCCAAAAATTCTCTTGGTGGTCCATTCTATTTTTAATGAGTTAGATGCCAGTTTATATCAAGCATACCTGATCCTTCAGCTATCATGGCGTCTGCAAAGCTGGTGCCGTTCAAATATGAGGAAATCCCAGTCGGTGCAATCAAGCCACGGGGATGGGTGAGAGATCAGCTTCGCCTGGCTGCTGATGGGTTAGCTGGCCACATGTTCGATTTCTACCGCTATGTCAAGAACAGCTCCTGGCTCGGTGGCACGGAAGAATACAGTGAACTGAACGAAGCAGCGCCTTACTGGTACAACGGAATTGTGCCGTTAGCATACACCCTAGACGACGAGCGACTCAAAGCTCAGGCAAATCAGTTTCTTGACTACACGATCATTCACCAGGCTGGCGATGGTTGGCTGGGTCCTGAAACCACCAAAGAAACCCGAGGGCTGTGGGCGCGGTGTCTTCTGCTTCTTGGTATGGCTGCACATGCGCAGGCTGAGCCGGGACGCAGAGATGAGATCGTCGAGTCTATGCTGCGGTTCACCCGTCTAGCGCACAGCATGATCCAGAATAACTATCAGGGCTACCTGTCACACGAGGGCGATCGTTTTGATCCACTCAAGTTTGGGCTAGCCCGGGCTCATGAGCTTTCCACCACGCTCCAGTGGCTCTACGAGAATGTAGCTGAGGAGAACCGATCAGTTATCTGGGATACTATGGACTTGATGTGGACAGGGGCTGAGATCGGTGGTCGTGACTGGTCAAAGTTCTTTGTCCCAGGAGCATTTCCTACTTCAGCGTCTATTAAACCTCAGCCTAATTTCCAACATGGAATCAACGTAGCTCAAGGTTAGTATAGATAATTACTTACATGCACTATCCTCATGGCATAGTATATCTGCCCTACTAACATATACTGGCCTAGGGTTGCGGTATATGGCGCAGAAGTACCGGATGAACCACGATGAGAAGCTTGCCCGCCAAACTCGGGAGGCCGTAGACATGGCCTTTCGCTACCATGGCACCCCGTCTGGCTCAATCACGAGCGATGAATTTCTTGGAGGGCTAAGTCCAGAACGTGGCACGGAGTTGTGTATGGCTGTGGAGTTAATGTTTTCCCTCTCCTGGCTGCACCGTCTCTTCGGTGACAACGACTACGCCGATCTCACAGAGCAGGCAGCTTTCAATGCCCTTCCAGGGGGTATTTCGCCGGACTGGTGGACCCATCAGTATGTCACCCAGTCCAATCAACCATGGATCAAGCGACTGGACGGTCGACCCTTCTATGATGTGAGCCCGTACGGCAATATCTTCGGGCTGGAGCCAGATTATGTATGTGGCGCCTTGCACATATCTCGATTCAATCGAATGTTTACGCCCGATATTTATTGGCTAACTTTTCGAGATAATGTAGCCGTGCTGCTTGGTAAACCATCACCAAGGCCTCCCAAAGCTGGTCTGCTCTGCCTTTGTTCGTAAAGGTAGTAACGGCGTGATCCATCGCTTTCTCATTCCTGCTGAGACCTCCATGGAGCTTGATGGGGCCCATGTTTCCGTCATAGCCGACACTCACTATCCGTTTGACCAGACAATCAGTTATAAGTTCACTACTACAAAGAGTTTCGATTTCTATACTCGAATTCCCAGCTGGGCGACGGCGTCCTCACGCGCCAGCTTGCCAAGCGGACGTGTAATCCCTCTGGTGCGCGACCACGGCGACGTCTTCCATTTCACAATTCCAGCCGGATCGTCGCAACTCATTGTGACGTTTGGTACTGAAATTCGGGTTGTGAACCGGCCATTATCCTCTGCTGTATCCATCTACTGGGGCTCGTTGCTTTATGCCCTCGATATCGCCTACACCGAGACCAGCACGGAACCCACTCATTGGAAAAAGAACGTGGATCCTTTGCCAACGGATCCAACGTACCCCCAACTTCGCGATCGTATGCTCGTTCCAGAGGAGGGAGCTGAGTGGCGAGTGGCTATTGATCCCTCTCAGATCGCCATACACTGGGCTAATCACGACACGGACCCGACAAGTCCACTCCCTAGCCCTATTTACGCGCGAGGCGCCCCACCGATGGTTATCTCGGTCGCGGCAATCCGGATTGCATGGCCGGTGGTGAACGGGGCTGCGCATGGAGTTCCAACAGAGGTCACTACCGAGGGTGAGCCATTTGTAGCGAAGTTTGTTCCTTTTGCCAGTGCCTCTCTTCATATGGCAGAGGTGCCCACAGTCTCTCTGCCCAAGATGAATCTCCGGCAGTCACATTGACAAACAAAGTGACACGTGTTCGTATAGTTACATGAGATGTATTCGGATCAGAAGCTGTCCCAACACTACTTTCAGAGAGAAGTAGCAAACTGAGTTCCATCACTTAGGAATCCCATCAGATAACAGGTTGTCATCCAGCATAGCGGGGTCGAGAGATCGTCTCTATAGCGTGGTACGCCACCACCTAGATAGTTTCTATACAATGGGCATTGGCTTCACGAATATGATTGTACATGTGCTTGAACGAGGTAAAGGTCCGGGTGGCACGGTAATAGATAACTAGAGAAGTAGTTCAGTTGACTCTCCTTTCAAGTTACATTCGGGGCCTATCTGAAGCGACCCTTCGGCCCGACCTCCACACAGGGTTCGCACAGCCAGGGTTTGCTACTGGATCCATGGCAGCTATCGCTCGGGCTATGATTCCGGAGGTTTGATGGGACACAATCCCGCTCACCTCCTAAACTGCCGAGGCATTTTGAGAGATGTGACGGACGCTCAGATCGCAAACTAGGGTCAGCAAGAAACTCGATCTGACCTATCGGCTTCGCACCCGCGTGGCGAAGCATTGCCCTCTAAATAAAAGAATATCTGGGGCATGGGCCCAATGCTGGAAAGGTCAACCGCTGTCGACGTCACACCAATCCCTGTTGGTTGGGCGTGTGGGACGGTAAAATGATACCAGATAAACTTGGGTCTTCCAGGTGTTATTTTGAGGCTGGTATCTTCAATAAAAGAAATCGAGATCGAATGCTCTTTTCATAGCGCCAAGCGGCAATTAAAGAATGTGAGAAGCCAGAGTATCCAGGAGAGTAACCTTTATACATCCTTCGACCATCTCTTGGCATGGTCAAATTTCCTCTACTGCGGGCAACAGCCATTATGACGATATTGTGCTTGGAAGACAAGTGTAGTAATCGGCTGAGGTGGTGAAAGTGTGGCAACCGTGTGGAAACGGGGGGAAAGCATATGGAGCCTCCTGAAATGTACTCGTGATTAAATGTTGATCGTCGCCTCTGACATCAGACACTATTGGTTAGTTTCAAGAATCACCCGAGTGGTGGTGCATCATGTTGTAGCAGAACTGGGGGTCAAGGCTCAGGAATACCTTATTGCTGTCAGTTCTATTAGGGGTCAAAATCAGCCCCCACTCGCTTTCCAAGCGCGTCCAAAGCGCATGTAGGCGTCGAGGTAATATTTACACCGGTAGGATATTTTGAATGACAGGTGAATGAGCCCGTTTGCAGTTAGCCGGGCAATCTTTTAAACATCACTGATGAGCTCTTGCGAGATAATGATTTCCGCATGCCTCGCACTACTCCCAGCATCAGTGAAAGTCGCATTGAGATTTCCAGTGTTAAAACAACTCCTCGTCCAGATAAATGCAATAAAATGGATCTCATGATAGTTGTAGCTCTAACATACGTCCTGGCGCCGGGCCTGTTAACATATGGATACCAAGACATCCAAATGTTGTCTTCACAGAAACAAGAAAAACCAATGCAAGCAAAAACAAATACCAAATATCAAGTCTTCGTATCCTTTTTAATTCGCCTGTGAACAGGCGAACGATCGCAGGGGATGATCCGCAAAAACAGGTCTGCTCTGCCATATAACCGAAATCGTAAACGCCGCCCTTTGCAATTGTGAGTGATAAATGGGAGCAAAAGCAAAACGTGTACATCGCTGCGCCGGATAGTCAAAAAAGCAAGAAACCGAAAGGTCATCCCATGAAGGTAGGCTTAATAGCCGTAATACACAGACACAGGCCGATGAATATCGGAGAACGGAAAAAATCAAATGAGTTTTCAAACAAAAAAAAAAAAAAAAAAATTCAAGAAAAAAACCCCACAAAAAGTTCTAAGCTCCCGTACTCCAGATTATAGGTGTAAGAAACTGTTGCTTCGGATACAAAGATCTTTCATGCGTTATCGTCGTGAAATGAGCTCCAGAGCTATGCAAGGGATGCTCAAAAGGTCTAACCGGTTGTGCGCCAAGAAAGCAGTACGGCCACAGTAGCATCCATCGGTCGACGAATTACATATCTCCGTCATGATGAAGAGTAACGCTGTTGAACTCTTCAAATGGGTCGTTCACTTCCCCATTGGGCGTGGCAAGACCCGAATCCATGGGGACACCCTTCATCTTGGTAGGGTTACTGCCGCCAATATCAACGCTGGCGCTTTCTTTAACATTGCGGAAATTGAGAGTCTCCGTTCCTCGGCTTTGATGAGGGATCATCGGAGGCTTCATATGGCGAATAAGTGCCCATTGTGTTTGCCGGAAGAAAGGGTGAGTCTTGACATCCGAGGCACCGGCACGAGCTCCAAGACGCTTCGTCTCATCTTTAATCAACAACTTACGGATCAAAGACTTACACATACTATAGCCATGTTGTTAGCGTATGCCACATTAATGTGAAAATAGTAGAGTCTCACTTGGAGATTTGTTGGGCCCCCCCATGTTCAGGGAATGGTACGTCATCTCGGAGGATGTTTCCAAACGTTGCGTTCCTGTTCTTACCCTTGAAAGGTGTTGTGCCGTAAAGCATCTCATAGATCAAGATGCCAAGGGTCCACCAATCAACTGCGCTGGTATGTCCGCAGCCCTTGATGACTTCCGGCGCAATGTACTCCTCCGTTCCTACAAAGGAGTTCGTCCGGAAATCGGCAATGCACGACTTTGTGTCGATGGTGGGCAGAGACGTCGTCGAGTTGCCGCTCCGCGCCGGAATCATGGTGGGTGCTCCACCAGGACCGGATTGTTTGGACAGGTCGAAATCTGACAGCATTATATGGCCAGACTGATGCAGAAGAATGTCTGAATTACCTACAGTCAGTATGGTGGCCACTATCATTAGTGCATCACAGAATTACATACTCTCTGGCTTTAGATCACGGTAGATAAAGCCCATGAGATGGAGGTACTCTAATGCGGCTGTAACTTCCGCCGCATAGAACCGCGCCGCGTCTTCGGAAATGCATTTCCCCGGACGTGTCTGAAGAGCTACAGAGTCTAAATTAGCGGATAGTCGAGATGGAGATCTTAATCTATACGCACCTCGGAAAAATTCACCACCGCTACAATACTCCATACATAAGTAGAGATAATCCTCGGACTGGAAAGAGTGGTAAAGCGTGACAATAAAAGGATGGTTACTTGTGGCGAGGATCTCTTGTTCGGCCAACGCCCTCTTGATTTTGTTTCGTTTGATCATTTCCTTCTTGCTCAGGACTAGTGTTGTCAGTAAGGATATAGAAAAGATAAGATGTCCAGAACATTTGAATGCCCTAGGTCTGTGTAATGGAACCACGGCGGACTTACCCTTCATAGCATATAAGCGACTCGTCTTCTTTTCGCGAACGAGATAAACCTTCCCTACGTCACCTTTGCCGATCAACTTGATCTTGTCGAAACTGCTCGGCCCAACCTCCACATTCCGAATTTTAATCGAGTTGGAGCTATACGTTCTGCGGAAGGCAACCTGGTTGCGAATCTCGCCGGGACTTGGGATCTTGCCATCGGAACCAAGTTTAGGTACGGCGAGACTCCCGACTGTATCCTCCGCGATAGTGATCTGAGAGTCTGTTTCTTCCACTGGGGGCTGGTTTCCAGTTTCAGCCGTCTGGGGGCGTCCATCATTCTCGCCCCGGGCAAATAAACCCTGTGCATTCGGGGCGGAAGCGACGCGGCGAAGCTTTCGAGCTAATTCGGTTTTGTTGGCAGTCGTGGCCTGCTCGGCAGCGGAGACACCGTCGACCTGTAGCTCTGGAGTGTCCGGCGGAGAGGAAGGCTCCGAACCGTCATTGCGATGCTGTAAGGAAGGTTGCCCCTGATGAACGAAATACGGATTCGCTGTTGCAGTTGGAGACACTCCCTCATCCAGCGGGTTACCTTCGCTAGCAACAGTGGTTGAGCGATTGCGACCAATTGTAGGAAGGAATCGCGATTGCCTAAAGGCAGACTTAGATTCGGTCTTGGCGTTGGTGTGAGAACTGCCCTCTCTATCCCTATCGCCACTGTGGCTATGACTGTGATGAGAGGAATTGCTGCTCGAACTATTTATGCGGAAAAAGTTCTTGATCTTCGTCGGGAGATGACTCGACTCATTGGTATGTTTTTTGGACGGGAGAGAGAGGCTAGGAAAGTTTCCACGTTTCTCGTTCGACACATTGGACGGACTGGAGGCGAAAAGTTGGGTCATGCCGACGATTTCACCTGGACATATACCAGGGATTGGGTGATTGTTCCACGAGGTTGATAATAATCGAATTTAGTGGGAGAATAAAGAAGGGGGTGATAGTCTGGATTGATCGATGCAAGGAAGGGGACCGAGCAGCGGGCTAGAAACGGCGGGGAAGAAGGCGGTGCTAATGATTGCGATCAAAGGGACGTCCACCCGCAAACTGATAGTGACATGGGGAAAGCGAGGTACAAGTACTCGTCAAATCACCGTCGGAGTACTAGAACTGGGGCACGAACTCGGTTAAAGAAAGTCGAGACTGAGGAACGAGAGACGGCGTGTTAATTTAAACTATCCTCTCCAACCTAGGGTGGAAACAATGAATGAAGAAGGGAGGAAAGAGAGAGAAGAAAGAGGGAAGGGGAGGGAATACAAAGTGGAGACGTGGAGGAAAGATTGGGAATTTCGGGCTTAGTCAATAAATCCGCCATCGACTTTACTATTTCCAAGATCAGTCACGGGTCATTATCACCCGCAGTCCAATGGATTGTTTCTGCTACTACTTCTTCTGGTCTGGGGTTTCACCATGGATGGATTCCGCAACCATCGGGACATGCCGAGTCATGGCTAGGGTTTCAACTCAGACAAAATCATACTATCTTGTATGAATAATGCAACACTTGCCACCATTCCTGATTACTAATAGAAAGTACGCCGATTGTTAGTTAGTTAGTTATTCTTATTTTTCATTTTCTTGTTCGTCTAATTCGGTTCTCTTTTCCTTTATTCCGATCTTCTTCTCATTTCTCCTCTCTTCAGGAAATTCAAAATTGCCCAAATGACAGCCGAAGGTTAAAACATGGTTCCTCGCTTGCAAGTCATTGGTCAGGGCCAAGGAATAAACCGGGACTAGCGTGGCTGGGCGCATCATCTTGGCAGTTAAAATCTCTCGCATTCATTGTCATCTACTCCTACTAGTAGTAGTATATTCATCCTGAGTTATAAAACAGTGTTTACAGATGCTTCACCACGCAACCACATATATACACATACACACGCCTCATAATACATCATATCATATTTCACATCTCAGCCCGTAACTCAACCGGAACCCGATGTCTCAGAGCTAAATATTTGACAACTTCGAAAGGATTCAGAGCACGGGCTCATCCGAGACCCATGCAAAAGGACCCAGATTGAGGCTACCAATGTTTCGCTTCAGGAGGCGACTAAACGAGGATGAAATATAAATAGTCTCGCGTAAATGTTGGATCCACTTCTTTTGCGACGCGAAGCTGATTCACACTGTGACTGCCCCCTTCTTGCCCCTCAGGTGTACCCACTGTTTGATGGTACCAAAATTCCGGCATGTATGCCTGCGTTCTGTCTCCATTAAAAGAAGTAGAAGAGGTTCATTATATATCTTGCTTGTTAGACTGGTCTCACCATAAATACTGTAGTTGATTTATGCAATGATATAGCTTGTTCACATCGGTTCTGTATCAACGATTTACGGAAAGACCAGACAAAACCTAGCATAATAAACTAATCATCATTTCTTCATGCTGCCCAGCAATATAGCGCCTTCACAGTAAGATAGTACAATGAGTGCGCAACATGTCTACTCCGCCGTAAACACCGCCTTAGGCACAATGGTGCTCCTACCCACTTCCGAGGAAGCTTGTACATTCAGCTGGGAATTATCCTGATCCGTCTTTCAACCTCGGGCTCTTCTAAGACAAAATACTACTTGCCCATTAATCCACCCATGGACTGTTGGATGATACGCATTCTACTCCGTACTTAACAAACTACCAAGTACGGAGTACGTGTTATCGAACTAGTCGATGGTACGCCGATCATATGTAACCTAAGTAAATAAGTGGGTCTAACGTTGGTGATTTCATGCCAAGAACCGTTGCTCACAACTTCTTGTGAGGCCTACGGAGTGATGGTGCTTTCTCACTAGGAGCCTGCTAAGTAAACCAGGTCGGAAGTTGTATGAGTGTATATATATGCAATACTCGGCGCTAATTCTAGGAGATTTGTCCCGAGCTGCAGAGCTCAGTCTCTGTAAGAAGTTTCAACTAGGACTTGATTCATACTAAGCTCGTATAGAGATACCCACCGAGAAACGAGATGACCAGCCTTCGGTAGTCACCAAATTGACATGGAGCCTACTCTTCCAGAGAATTGAGTAGCCGAAAGCCTCGAAACATACCTATCCGAGAACCTCATGCATACTAATTATTCAAACACGTTCATTTGAGACAAAAGCGTGAGCCCCATCTCCTAAGGTAGTCGACCCAAGGTGAAAAATGTAAAGGGGATCAAGATATTATGCAACCTAATACTGCATCGATTGCCAAGCATACTTCCTGTACTACAGTTAGCATCGTCACCCATAAGTCTGCCACACTATTTGTCCAATTCGCCCACTCACCTGTGTAATTTTTCTTCTTTTTTGTAGTGTTAAGAGAAAACAGTCAGGGACTAAAAGCAAAACCCAAGAATAACATGGGAAAGGGAAAAAAAGAAAAAAAAAAAAAAAAGCTGTGGAGGATAATACAGCTGCAGCTGGTGCCATGGGGCGATTGCTTTACCGGCCATTAGATTGACACTCGTTTTGAGAGTTGTGCATTTCACGTCGCTCTTCATCTCGAACTTGGCGAAAGAAGTCACGCAGGGTTTCCCGACTAGGCTTGGGACGCTGCTTGGGCATATACCATGGTCTAGCCTCTTGAACAGAGCTATAGCATACAGTCCCCTGCATCTGTCTATCGCTGGTTTCCATTGTTCGCTGGCTTGTCTCGTTTCTAGGCGCATCTCCAGGGCCGTCAAAAGAAGGAACATAGGCCTGTACGTTGATGTTTTGAGGAACTGCCAAAGCAGCTGTTTTTTTAAACACTAAACCCCGGTTTCGACTCAGGAGCTGGGTATTCAAAGACGATGTTGGCAGCTTCATATTGTGCATGTCTGGGTCGCCTCCGCGAGTTCTGTGGGTACGATGTAGCGTGGTGGCCTTGCTCGGCTTTACCTCTTTCCTGTCCTCTAATCGCCCCCGGATCCATCCAATGTTCTGTGGAGCATCTGAAGCCTGTGCCTCAGCTGACACGATTTTGTACTTGGGAAGGGACCGGGGACTGCACAAACACACTGTGAGTAGGTTTAATGCATTTAACGGGGCAAGTCTTACCTTTCCCAAATAATTTCCGGATTCTTCCCACATTTGGGATCTTCCAAAGAGCCCATGCTAACCAAGCGCTTGCTGCTATTGTAAGGAGTCGGCAATTGAGGAAGAAACGAGTTTTGAGAAGTAGTACTTACTTTCTTTCATGCACAGTAGCCCATGAGTCCGTCGTGGACACGTAAGATGAAGAGAGTTTCCCATTTGCCTCATTGTCTGACATAGACGAAGTGTCGCCGCAGCTCCTCGCAGCTTCTCTCGGATGGGCTTCAGATCCCCAGAGGTATCTTGCATGTTTCATTGGCCTGCCATTTGTGGTAATTCTCGTCGAATCTGGTTTACCGCTTGGAGCGGGCGGTAGACCCTGTTTGCCTCGTGCTGACCGATGAGATATTCTGCCTTCTTCCCTTTTCTGCTTTAGGAGCTGCGAGGTAACAACAGACAACTCCTTGAGTAGTCTGCCAACAGGTTCGCCCCGCTCTGTGGCCTCTTCAATTTTGTGATACAGATGTTGAAGATCTAATGGTGATGGCATCCTAGATGATGCCTGTTCGTCACATGTGCTGCCAGACTTATCGCTAAAAGTTGATGCGTGGATTTGCTTGTCTCGTTGGTTTACATTTAGTTTCATTCTCGTTTCATCAATTTGCTGAGGCAAATTGGGATTTCCGAGAGTCCCGTTTGCGGACATATCTTTAACACTTACAGCAGAGCCTGGGTACCCTAAGTTTTGCCACGGAAGCACTGGGATGAAAGCTTCACTTTCTGGGCAAAACATGGGGAGCGTTGGCGGAGTCAAGTATGCAGGCAATGTCTG
This sequence comes from Aspergillus caelatus, assembly GCF_009193585.1. Lineage (NCBI taxonomy): Eukaryota > Fungi > Ascomycota > Eurotiomycetes > Eurotiales > Aspergillaceae > Aspergillus > Aspergillus caelatus. Next base: position 72,841 of record NW_022475400.1, read on the forward strand.
ACCTGCGCAGCTTGCACTGGAAGATGAAGACATTGGTCCCAAGAACCCTTGATAATCTACCGTACTTTCTGTAAGATAGGTAATAGGCGGTGCGAGTAAATCAGCATTAACCCTTTCCTGGTCGCTTAAACCATTCATGCTTGGCTTTCCAAAGATCAGTTCCAGGTGCTCTCTATACATTCGGACTACGTCTAACTCTCGCACCAAACTCTTCCGCTGTTCAACCATCACCTCTTTCGACCGAGAGTCTATATCCCAGGTGTGTATAGCCATATACCTGTCAAGATGGGAGAGTTGGGATGAAAGAGACTCATACTGCTTTTTAGCTTCATCCAAGCATTTCAAGTGTGGCATTCCTTGGGACGTTCCTGGGAGATACTGTGGCTGTTTGAATGCTGGGAACTGACCACTGACAAATTGATATACCTGAGGCGTAAAAGTCGAATAGCCGGGTTCATAACTTAGTTGGCCCTGGCTGAAAGCTGAGGAAGAGCCTGCACTGGCAGCGTTACTGCATGATGTAAAGTCAGAAGATGCTGTTGACGCAGCTAAGTGTGGCTGGACCGATGTTGACATAGAAGACATAGGGCCCTGCACATTCAAGCTTTGGCACATATCTGGGATGCCCGAGTGCATATCTGGACCAATACCATACATCGTCTGGTCTGGAAGCACCGGTATATATGCCATTTGGGGGTACTGATCAACGCGATGAATTTGCTGATTGTTGAATGCGATGGAATATCCGGACGGTAGGGCATATCCTGGCGCGGGCCATGGGACAATTGGCGGGCATCCTGATTCTTGAGATGTTTGGTCAAATATGCCATTGGTGAGAGATAACTTTGCAAGGTCTGGGAGGATTCCAGTAGGGCCAGCAGAATTCCTTGATATGTCACTTCTAATAGAGTTCGTCTCCAATGGCCCTACTGGAGTATTTCCGGATATACTTTCGCGCTCGACCCCTAGAATAGACCCGAGTGCTTCCATCTCGTGATCGCTTGCCTGCTTCTTCTGCACAGGCAATTTGAATTTAGGGGCAGGGGTTTGCGGCTCCATAGGAACAATACGACCACCAGCAGTAACGCGTTGATGCTTAGGGGATGTATGATCCTTGAGGAAACGCGCAAAGCCAGCATCAGTTTGTGCGCGACTCGATCGAGGAGGATCTTTTGGCACGCGAATTGGATAGTGTAAGCGGTTAAGAGAAGTTTCAGTTTGATGTGAAATGTATGAAACTGTTCTTGACCGATTGGCCGACTGTTCAGTTAAGGCGTTGGTGCTTGTTTGGTTTTGCCGGAGTAAATTGTCTGCATCACAGATCAATAGTTGAGGCTCATTAGTATTGAGCGTGCATGGGTTTTCAAAGCAAAACAAATGTACATACAGCAAAGTGCCTGGTCACTGAATTGATTAGGCTCTATACGCGCATTTTGGCTCAAAGCCAGTAGAGTTTGGATGTCATACTTCTTCATGTTGCTATTTAGGAAGGGAAAGATGATGGAGCATGACTAGACGGAAGACATGTGTCTTTCGCGTAGAAAGAGGTTGAGGAGAAATAACACAAGAGAGTTACTCCGGAAATGCAGACCCGAGTTGTTTTGTTTTCAGAAGGTCCATGGACAGTGATGTCGTCTGCCCAATCTGGAAAGTGCACACAACTGGGCAACCAGATTCGGAACTGATAATTAACTGAGTCTTTTTCTACTATAAATGCTAATCAGCAGTAAAGGGTAACTACTAGTAAGCAATTAGAAATATAAATTAAATAAATATAAATATAAATAATAAAAATCTGAAAGTGCAACGAAGGACGTCCAAGAACAACAGTACATAAGTATTATCGAAAGGCAGCCCACTACACACTTTCACGGGCTGTGACTGGTTGTATAGCACTGTGGATTTGCCACTCATCCTCCTCTGGTTCATTAAAGGGAGATACGGCTTGCTCACCCCCGGCGTGATTGTTATTATTCCTCTGTTGTTGACTTCTCATTTCCCAGCTGCCTGTGCGCTCATGACCCCTCACGACAGTTATACCGGCACCATTGCTAGGAATCTCTTGCATATCTGCTGGTTTGATATCTTCCCATGTAGGATTTTTGAACGTGACATCGGAGTCACTTGCCATTTTGCTGTTTCCCTTGAAGCCTCCGAGGCTTGACTGCCGAGTACGATTCATGCGGAAACCACATACCAGAAATCCGAAAATTGAGATGACGGCAATCACTACAAGTGTAACAACAGCCCCAATGACACCACCGACTGCAGGGCTCAGGGCCTTATCACTAGTAGGTCGGCTCTGATGCCCATCGGAGACGTCAGAGCAGAACGTAGCTTGTGAATTGCAAAGAAGACACCATTCTTTCGTCGATCCTAGCAAAACCTCCTCCATTTCTGCTTGAAATTCCGTATAAGGAATAGCTATATTGCTAGGTCCATGTCCAAAGAGTGGGTAGGACCGAAAGTCAGGCGAATGAGTTCCGTTTCGAAGGAGAAATCGGATGTAAAGTTGAGACGGATCAGGGTACGCTGGACTGGAGTTATTCTCCAAACTGTAAAGTTCAAATACCATCGATGCACCGGGCGTGGGACGTCCGTAGAAATTCTCATACTTTGGTGACGCCAGTTGCATAAGGGATGCAAGAGCGACAGCAGGCTCATCATTACCAAACAGTAGTGTTATTTTCCCGTTGGCACCTCGATAGTCGATATTATTGTTAAAAGCATCCAAAATACTTGAGGCTAAAGTGCGTCCAGCAACAGTGCGAATACGGTCACTGGCATTAGTCCCTGTTGAGGTCATATTGCCATTTGTTGCGAAAACATAGCGGTCCGCAAGAGAACGAGCACGGTCTATATCATCCTGGTTCATGTTATGCAATAGTGATTCATTGTGCACAGACTCGTAGTCCAAGTATTCTGAGATCATAACGGCATTTGCATAATTGGCCGAAGAAGGATCCAGTACTCCAGACAGGGATGATGGATAAATCTTGCTATAGAATGCCGCTGAATCCTGCGTGATCTCTTGAGCCTCAGGACTGTATTTGTACTCGGTATCGGCAACTTGGTGCAGCAGGCAACCTGTATCTCCGTCCAACTTGATTGATCGAGGGTCCGTCGCACCAAGCGTGATAATCTGGGGATATTGATATCCTCCCAAGGGAGCAGTGGCTATAGAGCCATTGGCAAGTTGGAAAGGGGAATCGGAAAATGTTGCGTTGAGAGATTTCTCGAGAGGTGGGTAAAGACCTTGCATGAAAGCCTGGGCAGACGCAACAACTGACGGATCAGTGGTTGAAAACACATCCACCTCCTCGGTATCTATTAAATACGGTGATAGGTTTTGGATTCTTGTATTTGAAGTGTTATTGTTGTCAGGTATCGCAACATAGCGGTCTCGAAAAACGGATCCTGCCGCATACAACTCATCCGCCCCATATGGAGTTAAGGCTTTGGGACGAGGTAGGGCTGATGGGATACTATCTCCATAAAGGTTGTAGGCAACGATTGCCCACACTTTCTCTTCCAGATCTTGGGCAGAAGCCAGGGATGTGTATAATACTGCTGCTGCAGTAATGACATGGAGATTGAAGATTAACATAGTGGGCACAGGGTCATCAAAATGGTTCTTTTCATGGAAGAGTATATCTTATTGGAGGCTTTCATTGATAAGGTATAGAGGACAAAGAGCAGCACGAGTAAGAGCCCCTGGTTAGAAATATGAGAAAGGGCTGTATTACAGTTCACTAAGGTCAGGTACATGGAGGAGAGGGATGTATACTTAAGAGCTAGAGACATTGGGAAGAAAGCTCTGAGGCCTAGACTCCGGTAGCACCCATTAGACTTTGGCAAGTCCATGGGAAATGACGACATAAAGCTGTATTTTTTCGTAAAGGGAACCGAGTACCAGTGAACTTTCGACAGTCTATACCTCCGGAAGGGTGCGATGGTAGCTTCACAAGACCTGGTCCTGAGTAAGTACTCAGTAAAACAAAGTAACCCTTGACTAGTTTGTCACCTCGGGGCGACCGTTAGGCTAATAAAAGGGAGTTTAGTGTATTGAAATGTTTCAAATATCAGCTACAGTTAGTTTCCAACGGTGGCCTATATTGATAGTCAAGACACTCGAGTTGTCGTTGACCTTCAACGACTGGGCTGGTTTCTTTCCCTTCCCGGAAGGAAATATCTTCAATAGGCTGCCTTTCCATATAAAAGGATTGCAAAAATTTAGTCAAGTACCAAGACAAATTTGTTGATCGTTGATCGATTGCGAGTCAAGAGACGATATTTCACTATGGAACGATAGTCTATCGATGACGTGTAGACTGAGGAAGGTAGCATCCCAACGAAAGCAACCGTGATGGTTAGACGCGTACGGTACGGTGTACAGATGAAGAGAGATCTCCTTGGAACTTTCATCCTGCGAATCTTGGTTATGGTATGATCTACAGGGAAAGTCCTAGATACTATGTTTTCGTGGCTATCAAATAGACCAAATATGTGCAAGACAGCTGCAGCCGAAATGGAAGATTAGATGCCTGAGGCCACAATACCTCATACTTTGATGTATATTTACTTTAGAACGAGGTAGTTGTGCGGACTTATGGAGACATGAGGATTAGCAAAATACACAAACCTTGAACTGCAAGAAGAGAGAAACTTGACGTGTTCCTCCCTACTAAATCCATTCACTACCATGAATACTGCCGAGTAGTATTACTTCATGGCTGCCTCAGGCTCCGCATGTCACCTTTCCGCCCAGCGAAAATTCTGTCACGCCATTTATCCGCCCGTCTCATCCTCTTCGCAAGCCCTACGCCTGCGCCCTACCCCTAAGCCCTTATTTCTGCTCTTGGAAGTCAACGTCCAATGCAGACCGACTGGACTGTTCCTAACATGGTGAATACACAAGCTGAAAGGCCGTCTATCGATGGGCAGGACTCTTCTGAGCTTCCTCCAACTTCTATCCCCCAGGATGAGGACCTCAATGGTAAGTTACGTGCGCGTCTTACCAGCAATCCATTGCTCCATCCGGCCGTTCCTACTAGCAGGGCAGAGTGCCCATTATTCTCCCTTGAACTCACTCAAGAGCTCTCCTACATAATTTAATAGACGTGAAACCAAACATTAACTCAATAATTTATAGTCGCCCCGAAAATGTCCCGGCCCCTCGAAGAAGACGACGGTGCCGTCTCTCCTCGAGCCTCCAAGAAGCCGCGCCTTAAGTCGGAACCAGGAGACCTTTCACTTCCACCACAACCGCTCACTGGGGTGGATCAAGGACCAGGAAATCAGATCGAAGAAGAATTGGCCTCGGCCCTGGGTCCTAGTATCGTCGACACGGTAGAACGCCAAGATGACAAATCTAGTCACATCGAGACACCAGCCGAAAGCGCAGTGGCACCAGAACCCAACCAGGACATTGATACGGATATAGCTACAGTAATTTCAAGCATCATGAACCATGCGGAACGGGTCGAGGAACAATGCGCTATCGGACAGCAGCAATTAGCGGATACTTCTGGCCAGTCGGCTCCAAAAGGAATGGTGTTTGTCAAAGCAAATTCCCACCTCAAAATTCAAAGTTTGCCCATTCTTGACAACCTGGTAAGCATTAGTTTTGAAACAGCGTTCCCTCTTTACATGACTCAAATTATGTTTTAACGTTCGTTTAGTCTACCCAAATTCTATCTCTGCTGGCAAAATCTACTTATCAGGATATCACCTCATTTGTCTCCGAGCCGGATTCCGAAAATGGACAAGCCTATGCTACCATGCGGTCGCTTTTTGACCACACCAAGAAAGTGTACTCAACCAAAAAGTCCTTCCTGTCTGCGACCGAACTTGAGCTCACAGAGTCTTCTCAAGTCGATATCATCAGGAAGGCCAACCTTGCCTCGTTTGTCTCCAGCATCTTCGGAACACAAGAGATTGGGTTTTCCGAGCTAAATGATAACTTCCTCGATGTTTTTGTTCCGGAGGGTGGTCGTTTACTCAAGGTACAAGGAGCGCTCTTCCTAGAGCTGAAAACACAGGCATTCATTGCTTCAATGAACAACACAGAACGATCACGAACTGAGTTGTTGTACGACTTATTTCCCGACGACTTAGAGCAGCGTCTACTTGAAAGGCGTCCAGGAACTCGTCAACTTGCTCCGAGCGAAACTGATTTTGTAAATCGCGCCAAATCGCGCCGTGATATCCTTCTCAACGATATCAATAATGAAGAAGCGATGAAAGCCTTGCCAGACAAGTATCACTGGGAAGATTTCCTCAGGGATCTTAGCTCCTATGTCACAAAGAATTTCGATACGATCAGTAATCAACAGGTTCGATGCCCCAGTTGTCCCCTTTAATTGAGTGCATCTTAAGTACTAATTTGATTCAGTCGAAGAAGATTACCAAAGGACGCCAGCCATCGTCTTCGAGCGGGGACACGCAAGAACCAAGCAACGCTCCCCTTCAAGGTCAATTTCCAGTTGCTTCTCAGCCTCCTGACGTTCCTGTTGACAGAAACATGCACGGTGATCTCGTTGCTCGTGCAGCTCGTGCAGCACAGATTGCATTGCAGGGCCATGGGCTGAGACGCTCTCAGCAGCAGTCCCAGCAACAGCAACAGCAACAGCAGCTACAGCAACAAGTTCATCACCAACAACAACCTCAACAGCCCCAACAACAACCCCAGCAGCAGCAGCCCCAGCAGCCTCAACATCCTATTCAACAGCAGCAGCCGCCCCAGCAGCAACATGCACCTCATCACCCAACGCAGCAAGGTGCACAAATTTATCATGGCTATGCCCCTGCGCAACCAAGTGGCCAGCTTCCACCTCAGCAGAATCCTCATCACCAGCAGTATCAGCCAAGTCCTACACCCCCAGGTTATCAACCACAGCCTACGCAGCCTACCTTTCAGCAGGGACCAATCCAGGCGAATTTCCAACAATATAACCATGGCGCCCCAGTCTCCATGCCTGGAAGGCCAAATTCTGCTGCTGCTAATCATGGTTACATGCCTGGCATCCCTCATTATTCGCAGTCGCAGCCGACTCAAGTCCTCTACGAGCGGGCTCGTATGGCAGCATCGGCGAAGTCATCCCCAAGCAGCCGCAAGTCGGGCCTACCAAGCCAGCGTAGACCTTGGACAACAGAAGAGGAGAATGCATTGATGGCTGGCCTAGATCGTGTCAAGGGGCCCCATTGGAGTCAGATTCTAGCAATGTTTGGCCCTGGAGGTACTATTAGCGAAGCACTGAAAGATCGGAATCAGGTTCAGCTCAAAGACAAGGCACGCAACCTAAAACTTTTCTTCCTTAAGAGTGGAATCGAAGTTCCCTACTACCTGAAGTTCGTCACTGGTGAATTGAAAACTCGTGCGCCCGCCCAGGCTGCCAAGCGTGAAGCACGGGAGCGGCAGAAGAAGCAAGGTGAAGAAGACAAAGCTCATGTCGAAGGAATCAAAGGAATGATGGCACTAGCTGGCGCACACCCTCAGCCAGTTGCCTTAGGGCACGGTCATGACGGCATGTCGGCATCTCCCAGTTTACCACCTGATGCCGGTGCTCATGCAGCATTCGATCAAACCGCCGAGCAGAATTTGATGCAAACCCTTGGCCAGGAGGTGCATGGAGATCAGTTCGGACAACACCAGCATCACCAACATCACCAACATCACCAGCACCACCAGCACCATCAGGATCCTGTTGATCCAAATATGCATCTTGGGCAGTAGATTGGATCTTCCTGTCCTTCTTCTTTCTTCCTCTTCTCCTCGATTTCTTTCTGTATCTCTCTCTCTATTCCCCCTTTCTTTTTCTTGCTCTAGGCAGTTGTTTGTCGCCCGCGTACTACGCCTTCAGTTGTATCTGGTTGCTACAAAAAGCCCTCCTGCTTATCTAATGGTTTTATCTGGGTTGAAAGATTAATGGCGGGTTAGCATTCCATATATGGGTTCGGTATGGGATATTCTGTAACAGTAAATAGGTGATTCACGAACAGGAAGGGGTTATATGGAACAATGGATGTACTTTTATTGCATAACATGGAATGACAATGCGTGAGTTATACGTATTCCCAAGCATCATGTCACACTGTTAGGGTAAAATGGTAGAAGAGGGTAAATTTATCGGAATTTAATCGCGGAGAGTAAGTCAGTCACGTTGGGCCGCGCACGGGTAAAGAAAGTAAAGCTAAGCTCTCCGCTCGTTCACATCGACGTATCGCCGCCATTCATCGGACGCCCTGGCCTCGACGTACCCTGTTCCAACTCGTCCACTGCCCAACACGGATAATTTGCTTTTTTACAACCCAATCTCCTGATCGCCTTACCTGGTACTTCCTTTGTTCACACCATGGCCGACCAAGCGCCATCACAGATCCCTGTCCCACCTTCGTCTCAACCACCACCTTTGTCACAGACTGGCTCCCAAGAACCTTCAGCATCAATCGCGTCGGCATCTGGTGAACCAGCAACTTCATCCGGAGCGACAGCTATTCTGAAACCTGACCCCGATGCACCAGACGGTGCCGCCTTGGACGCTTCCATCGAACAAGATATTGATCTAAACGCAAGCAACGACAGCAAAATGACAAACGCAAATGATGCGGAAGACCCTGCTGTAGGCAATCCAATTCAGACCGCAACATCAGTCGACGCTTTTGTGGCAGCAGCAGCGCCGTCGAAGAAGGAGACGAGTTTGCGCGAGTTCCTGGGTAAAATGGATGAGTATGCGCCTATTGTAAGTTTTCCTCCCCTCTCTTCCCTTTCAATAAATGATCCTTCTCTTCCATTCTATAAAATGAAATTTGGATCGTGATCATTTTAAAGACTAATATTCAATAGATCCCTGACGCTGTAACTGCACATTATCTTACCCTTGCCGGTCTACCACCCCCAGGGAATGGCCCCAACCAAACACCTCCACACTTAGCCCGACTTCTCGCTTTAGCGACCCAGAAATTTATCGCGGACATCGCCGCGGATTCCTACCAGTACGCGCGTATTCGGGCTTCTAATAGCTCCTCCGCCAGCAACCCAATGGGTAGTCTTAACGCTGCGTCGGGTCTCGGTATGCCCACTGGTGCGTCTGGCGCAGGTGCAGCTGGGGCTGCTGCTGGCGCGTCGGGCGGAGATGCAGGCAAGGGCAAAGCCAATACACATCTTGGCATCCAAAGGCCCGGCTTTGGCGGTGGTGGCTCAGGAGGCTCGGGGCAAGGACGGACGGTGCTCACCATGGAAGATCTGGGAATGGCGGTTGGCGAGTACGGCGTGAGTGTGAAGAGGGGCGAGTTCTACCGGTAAAGTTTGGGTGATGGGTTACCACGATGAGTGGCTCCGTGGGCCTTTGGTTGGACATTCTGGGGTGCGAAACGGCAGCAGATGCTTGCTTCTGACGGCGCGCGCATGAGAATGTACTCCATGTTACGACGACTAATTTGGGGACGGCGATACCCATCTTGGAGATTACGTGCTAGATCGCTGTCGACTGAAGATTGAACGTCGACTTTAATTGGAAGGGGCTTGCTTACTGGCGTAAATACCGGGCTGGGGACAAACGATATCCTGCATTTGGGCTTCTAAAATTTTACAACACGAGATTTTGCATAGGCGTTTGGGATGGTGAAGAATCAATGGAGAGATTCCATTTTGCACTGCTTCATGTCGAGGTCGACAGTGGTTGTCTTTTTCCTTCTTGATGCGTTAAAGAACCGAAGAATAGATCATAAGATTGACTCAATGATACTTATTATCCTGACTCCACAGTGACAGTGACAGTGACAGTGACAGTGACAGCTAATTTTACATTCAACATATGCGACATAGATATACAAGAATACGAAAACGCCAATAGAGAACAAACAGTAAATCCTCCCCGGAGACCTCGAGTCAGGTATTACCCTCCCCATCATCCACAGAGCACAACAACCACACAGCCCCAAACATCCCCCACCAAGCCAATCATCTATTTGTTCTTCGACTGCTTATACGTAAACCTCTTCCGGGTCCTGTAAATCCACGCCAATAAGTCAGCCATGTTGACAACCTCCCAACAGCAAAAGGAAAAAAAAAAAAAAAAAGAAAAAGAAAAAAAAAAGCCACATACGCAACATATTCACCAAGCTTCCGTCCGACCATCTCCTCAGTGATCAAAACATCCTGGTAATTCTTCCCATTGTGCACCGAAAACCGCAAGCCCACGAAGTTAGGGAGGATTGTTGCTCCGCGCTTCTGGGTCTTGATCGGGGGAGTGTTCGGCGGAGGAGGGAGTTTCCGGGGGAGAGGGAGACTATCGGAGTTCAACCATGTTAGTCATTGCTATATCGTATATGCAGCCCGAGTTATGTATGTGGGATCTCGACTCGGTGATTTAGGTTTGGTTCAAGGTCTGGTTTGGGGAGCGTATTGATTGATGGGATGAACGTACGGGACAATGTTTGGGCCTGTTACGATGTGTTGTGTTAGCGGATTGACCTTCGTATCGGGGATTCGTGATCGTCGTGAACATGAAAAAAACTCACCTTTCCAGACGGAACGCCCCAGGAGGGCACGGGTGGGAAACATTTTGTTGGCAGCTGCTGGGTTGGTTTCGCTGTTGCGATAGTTCCGATACAAATTGTTCGGAGCGGCGTGATGTCGGCTTAGTCAGCGCATTTCAATAACTATCCCAGGATATTGAAAAAGCGAGCTACTCTAGATTCCAGCTATTGAGCGTCAGGGACTGCTCGAGACAGGTTTCTTTTCTGCCGGACCCCGAAGGGCTTATCAAGAGGAATAAACTAGGCCTGTGGAGTGTGATTAATTGATGGCTTAGCTAGTAGTTAACATTTTGTGCTAGATTGAGGGAGTACTGTGGCGGAAGGAGACGGTTCAATTCTATTCTTCAAGAAAGGTGGTGCTTTATTCTATTTACTACTCTAGGATCTATCTTTAACATAGAAAAATAGCATCCGGACACGACTTAGTTGTTCACTGGTACATTGGTAAACGGATGCATGAGTATGATATCCAGTCGCCAGCGACTATTGGATACAGGTCCAGATAGAATCTTGTCCATTCACTCTGCAGCAAGCTCATTGAGGAATTTTGCCAGATTGCGTACTCCCATGAGTAAATTTTCGTCCGGCCCCTGACCGGGCGTCCAGCTGGCGTGCGCAAAGTCAATCAGGCGGAGATCATGCGCCTTCGGGGGCTCCTCCTCATCCTCATCGATATCTGAGTCACCCAGCTGAATGGTTTCCGGATCGATGCTGATATTAATAGCCTGCTGAGGTTGGCCATCTTTCCCGAACGGGAGATCCACCACTTGATAAGGGCCGTCCTGCTGGAGTTGAAGCTCAAAACTCTCATCGTCTTCTTCTTCTTCTTCTTCCTCCTCTGAGTCCTCTTTGGGGTTCTCTTTGACTTTCTTTTCCTCCTCAAGCGCAATCTCCATCGCCTCCGGGTCGCCCTCATAGACGATCAAGACACTCGAGGAATACATCCGACTCTCCTCGGATTCAAGAACCTCCTGCAGGTTCATTAGTTCATTGGCCAGTCTCCTAGCGATAAGTTTCGAGCGGTCAACTGAACCAGCCTTTGCGCCAGCAAGAAAAGTCTCGAAACCCTCCTTAACATTCTTATCACTGAACGAACGTCCGTACCACTTATCATAACGCCTGTAGCCGTCCTTCTCAATGACCTCACCCTTTACGCCCTCTGAGCCCTCATATTTGGTCGCATACGGGTCGGTCTTGCCCCCTTCATCGTTCTCCCCATTAACACCAGTCCAGACTTTCATCCCAGCAATTCGGAACCCCAGACTAGAGCTAGTCGTCTCCTTAGACACATTGTCCAGCTTCGTTCGCTTCGCAAGCGGCGCATCGTCCGCCCACAATCTTGCGCCCAATTTGACATCCAAGACGTTTGGTCGCTTGAATCCACATGCCACATTCTCCAACACGATTGACAAGCCCGTGTCGATCTTCTTTCCACCCGATGGAACCCAAGTATTTTCTGCGGTTGCAGCCGCATCGGGTGCATTTGCTTCTCCATTCAGTTGGGGAGTTGCGACAGCGGTCGACACTTCGGACGAATCGGAGCTGGGAAGAACGATAGCGCCCGGCTGGGCACTGGCGAGCGCAAGCGGCTGCTGTTGTCCATCTGCAGATGTCAAACTTCCGATATAGGTCGGAATAAATTCGGCGAAAGCTGGGTGGAGGGCGCAGGACTCGTAGAACGCAACCTCCGCGTGAGTGCAAGGCTTCGCGATGAAAGAGCCGGAGGGAGTACAGCGAACGCCCTCACTATGATAGTCAGTTTCGATATTGGTAAGTTTAGGAAGTTGCAGTCTAGTATGCGCCTTCAAGATTCACATGCGTAACCATCTACTACTGCATGGGTATTTCTGACTGGTTCGGGGTGGAGGCGGAGAGAGAGAACTTACTGTCCAGCCGCAGCATGGTCGAAGGCGACGAAACTCTCGTTGTCCAGCTTTTGAGCCTTGGAACTATCTGATCTCGAAGAAGATGGCATCCTTATGGTTAATTTTGTTAAACAAGAGAGTAAATATCATGCAGGTAAGATGGCAGAATTCTATGACAATATTCCATGGATCGCGACACCATCAAAATATGGGGTCAAGGATGGATAAGATAAAGGACAGAGAGGATGGATGAAGTAGAAATTAGAATATTTATTTTGAAGCAAATGAAGGGAGAAGGAGTAACCAAAAGGACATTCAAGGAGAGACAAGCAAGGTAAGCAAGAGGAGGCTTAACTGCGCAATATTAATGTTACCTAAAGGTGTGCTAGAGGCATGATCGGCAATCAGGGGGGTTTTTTGTTGGTTCCAGAATGATTTTCCTTTGCCTGAGGGGTCGCCGGTCAGCCTAGTTAACTATGGGGAAAGCCCCCTTCATGACTTAGTCACCGATCTAAGGTTAAAAAACGTGGAACCTCTTAGTGCACTGGCATCTTCCCCTTTCCATTCTAGCGCTGCATTCTGCCTGTCAGCCATACAAGAACTCAATCTAAACGTATGCTGGAGACTTGATATACTCTTCAGCTTCTTGCATTTAATATCGACATATCCGCGATTTTTCTCCTATTTATTCGGTTCTTGATTAACCTCGCTAGAATAGACGAAGGTTTCCGGCTAATGGTACATACGTACTACCTTGTGATGAGCGCTGCATGCACTGAATATCAAGAAGATATGCAAGTGTATGTCCAGTCTCGTCTCTATCTTCGTAGGCCCTCCAGTTCCCTGTATACTCATCAATCCCTCCCTCATCCAATCTTTGATAATGCCCAAGTTACGTACGAGGATGATATTGATAGATATTCAAATTGTGCTATTATGATTGAGATTTACCTAAAGAAACCCACTTTGCACTACATGACACCAGATTATCCTGAGGAGTTGAGACGTAGCTTGGAAAGGAAGAAGAAGACAACATGAAAAAGAAAGGATTAAACTGAAGAAAGGGGAAGAGACAGCTCTGCTGCTGGCAAATGCACCACATAGTTGAGCGCTCTCAGCGAACCAACTGTTCAGAATCAAAAGCATGCGCCGCAGGAAATGACAAGAATCAACTTCCAGATTGGTCCAATTGGAACTCAGAAAATGTGGTTATAACTGGCCCAACGATGCCATTCCGGTGTGCAACAAGCCAATTATATTCGCACAATGTCCGACACCCGATTCTCATCCGTTATTCATGGCAGTAAAGCAAAAGTTTCAGGTCAATAAAGCCCCCTATTTTTTTCGGGATTGCCACCAGGCTTCCAGGACGTGGCTTGGAAGGAATGTCTCTTGGATTTTTGGGGTAATCGTGAAAGCTGTATGCTTGAATTCCTTCTCGAGCCACGGTTGCCAGTCCCAGTCAATCCAACCGGCAAAATCAAGCATGCGAGTTCTGAGGGCTGCGTGCCATCGCAGCAAGGGTGAGATATAAGTACCTGGGAGGAGATACGCGTCAATCACGGGACTGTTGAAAACACTCCCGCGACCGAAGAGTGCGTCGCCAAAATCAATGCAAACGGCTTTTTCGTGAGTAGAACTATTGGCCACCATGACATTTCTCGGCTGGAGGTCTAGGAGAACAATATCCCGGGTGTACGCCAAAGTTTCGAATTGGATAATAGCCTTCATGATATTCTGTCGATCTCGTTGCGGTACTTCTTTGGGAGAAATATTTTGCATAGAAGCCCCAGGTATGTATTCAATGAGGATAAGACGAACATTGCGTGTAGTAGATACGTCAACAGGCACTCCCAAGGAGAACGATCCATAATATTCGGGGATCATAGAGCCCTGGACGTCTGAAAATGCCATGTATACAGCGACTTCGTGCGTGTAGTGATTGTCAACACACATAAAAGGGTCATAAAAGCCGCTGTCATCATCCAGGTACAAAGGGTCATATATCTTTGCCACCACTCGCTTTCCCTTTTCCAAGCCTTTTAAGGGCACGTCACTAATGACTTCAACGAGAACCAACTGAGCATTGCCAGCCTGTAGTATCTTGCAAATTTGTAACTCAACACTAAAAGGTCCGTCAGCTCCTTGCAGTGGGGGGTGCTTTATGCATCGTTGGACCGGATGAAGCTTCCTTCTTTCCTTCGTTCCAGTCTTGTCATTCAAGCCGAACGAATCTGTCATTGGGGTAGGAGGAGGGGCAATATGCTGCCGCACAGTAAACCTCCATCCGTTGATGTAGGGATTTGTTGGCTTCACTCTTTCTCTTCGAAGCAAGCGATGCATGGCGTTAGATATATCCTGATTCCTGATCAACACTACGGAGCATTTCGGGTATTAATGTAAAGAGGATGAAAGGTTGCCCGACCATGTGATATGGTACTTCGACGGAGAAGACCCAGGGCCAGAAGTGAATTATATGTCGTAGGTGTATAAATAAATAGCGCAATAACCACCCTCATTGTAAGAAGCAGAGTACAATTTGCCCTGCAATAGGCGTCTATCATTGAAACATGGAGTGCTAGCAGGTTCAATATCTATCTTGATAGCTTTGAGAATTACAATATACACTAATATCAAGGCATGATGGGTCTCATGAAGTTTAAAGCTTGTATAAGATGAAGTGCGTCGTGCAGCAGTTTCCTCTTGTTGTATCTTTTAGGAGTCCAAGAACAAGCAAGAAACCAAAGAGGAGACCTACTTGGTCTGATCTTAAAGCGAGCCTCCCATACTAACACGTATGAGGGACCTCAACCAAGTCCGTCTATGCCATTCACTCAGTTATGCCTAATCCATGTTTCAGATTGGGTCCGATAAGGCTTAACAGCGGAACGGCCCCAGTACTTTATCGTGATTAGCGACAGCAATAAGCATGGCACATTATTGATACACCATAATACATGTTATATATATCTCCCAGCTCTGAGACTCTAGATTTTGATTTTAATCATACCAGCAATCCGTGTGATTGTCCTCATCGATGATACCTAAAACAGTAACAAATAATGGTGAAAGAGCAACTTGATTAGCTTCATTATTGGTGTCATCCCAGCCAAAGAGCCGATGGGATTCATGTACTACCTACAAAGAATATTAAAGACGGGTACAAATATGATAAAATTGCAAACGAGCTGCTGAGTGTTAAATACTTGATTGTTTGTAAGCAAGCGGGCATTCATAGTATTGGACAGGAGCCCGTCATTCCCTGTTGTGAGATTTTATTCACTCGATCCTTCTTTTCTGTCTCCCACTCTCTCACTTTGTTTTGATTTGGGTCTCCAGGTTTCTTTCTCTCCCCACTTCGCTGATGACCTCTTCTCCAATGTCAATGGGGAACTAATCTCTCTATGACTTCTAAGAATACCGAGGCTCTTCGGAGTCTGCCCTTCCGTCTTCTCCGTCCCCTTGAGGACGTCAAGGACTCCCATCAGTCGGTTGTTGGCAGTGGTGAAGTTACTTTGGCTGCCCTTGATCAGGCTACAAGCAATGAACCCGACTTTACTCACCAGGCAGTTGCCGAAGCTGAAGCGCCTACCGTGGCTGATCTTATGGAGATAACTGAAAACCAAGCTAACTCCTCTCACGAATCACTTCTTAAAGAGAAAGAAACAGCTGTAACCGATCCCGTCGAGACTGCAGATGGTGCAACCGCTTCTAAGCTGCAGGCGGCTGTTGACGGTGGAAAATCACCCTTGAGTACTCCTGTTCAGGCTGCTGACGACCAAGCCGACTCTACCTCTCAGCCAGCTGTGAGCGATGGCGATATTACCTTGACTCAACCTAGCCAGGCTGCAGATGAGCAAGCTAAGTTAGCCTGCTCTGTGCATTCGTCTGTTATTGAAGATGGAGAAGCGAAAGATATGACTACTGTGGATTTAGTTGTGCCTAAGAGAAAGAAGAAGAGAAAACCTAAGTCCAAAGCCAAGCACGGAAAGGTAGTCGAGTACTTTCCTGTCTACCTAGACTCATCGATTCTATCTGACTATGTATAGGGCAAGCCTACCGGTTTTGAGGAGTACTATGTCGATGCACCCATAACTCCAAAGGAGTATGAGGAAGAGAAAGCCCTCTATGATATGTGAGTAAGACGATTCAGATGTGAGCTTGTGACTAACTGAGAAATCTATGGAAAAGCTCCAGACCTCTTATCCAGTGAGTTTTCATTCTGGCCATATGATCCCAGAGGTGTTGACCTGTCCTTAGCCGTATCGAGGCCGCCATCCTGCGATACCAGAACAATCGTCGCATGGAACCTGACAGGCGTGAAGCCTTTATGAGGTATCTGGTATATGGAGGTGTCGATGTCGGTCCTAAGATGTTCACCGGAGTGGATGAGCAAGAGCTCCAACAACTTGATAGTGAGCAAGCTCTTATCGCTAAAGGGCAGACAAACATCCGTCAGGAGTGTACGAAGCTTATAGTCGACTTCAATGCTGTTGTGAAGGGGTACCTGTAAGATAACCTAGTTACAAGTAGACAGGTTTGGCATGGCTAACATCTGGCAGGACTTCGTACTTCCCATACTTCTTCAATCCCGAAACCGAGGAGATGGTGAAGCTAGCCACTATCACGATCCGAAATTTCCTCTCTTATCTGCTCTACCATGAGGTGTGCCCCGAGTACAGAGTAAATATTGATGAGGCGCGCAGGTCGTGTGACATCGCAACCAAAGAACTGTGGCAGAATCAGGAGTTCACAACTTCCAGCCCCGGGGATTTCAATAAGGCCTGCTCTACTCTCTTCGGTGGCTTCTTCTACGATGTGAATGTCGAGGGAAATAGTTGGAATAACCGAAATAACGGAAACTTCCTTATGAAGAACGACGTCGCGCGTAAAGTGGTCAAGTTCGCGATAGCTGGTTCAGGAACAAATGCCATGGCCCTTAAATTCCAGACGTTGGCTAACCAGAATGCTTTGCATTCAACGCTTGTGCCGGATATTCACGGCTTCGAGGTGATTTCGGTCTTCCCTCCCTCGTCAGAAGTTTGTGAATTCTACAGACACCACGCACCTGACCTGAACCCTGTTGGGCGAATGGTCGGGAAAGCGTTCCGTGATCCTGGAAAGCCTCGCTATGATCTAAGTGCGGAGGAACGATTGATGTGGGAAACTGGGACTGCATCGGTACCTGATTTCCAATTTTTCCTGGAAGAAAGTCTGCTCAAGCTCTGTTACCTCAAGATGAAAGTGATCACTCCTGTGTGGGAACTCAACTGCGGATTGAACTTCTTTGAAGACGTTCACGCTGTTTACAGCTCGATCTACACCGTTCTCTGTAACGATCTTATGCTGGGCTATAAGCAGTCGGTTGACTTGACCAGAGAAGAACAGGATGATCTTGAGGAGATCGAGGAGCCAAACGGTGATGAGGCGGGGAAGGAAGAGACGACGCTGTAAGCTGTCATCACGGGCCTAATTATTCGCTTGATTCAAAAGGAACTACATTGTGTGTATTCAAACCGTCCCCTTCTTGGTTGCAGTGTTGTTTACATCTCATGCTTCGTCCTATGCGATCCTAAACTAATGCTGTTATTTCGGTGTTATGGCAAGTTTTTGTTTGCACTGATTCTGAAATATTGGACAACTCGAGGTAGTTAGAATTCATCATAGTGGCATAAGTTCTCCATACACCTATAATTCTTATCTGTACTTGGCATAACATTTCTCATTACATTTAGTATGTCCTGTGCATAAATCATGGCTTGAGAAGAAGCTTTCCGGTGGTCTTCCTGCCTTCCAAATCGGTATGCGCCTGGGCAGCTTGCTCCAGAGGGTAAACTTTGTGAATCTTAACCGTCAGCTGTCCAGACTTGAGGAGGCCGAACAGCTCATTAACGTAGAATTCAAATTCCTCGCGGGTCTCAATGTAGCCGAACAGCTGTGGCCGAGCAACCTTGACACACTTGGGAGATAATTTCCTGTTCGATCTATTAGTGTGAGAGCTTGATTGACACGAAACAAATGAACATACTGAAGAGGCAGAGGCGGCACTGGGCCACTGGCATTACCAAACCAAACGATAGTACCCTTTCTCTTGACGGCCTCCAAGCTGCCTTCCCAGGTATCCTTTCCGACGGAGTCATAGACAACATCGACGCCCCGTCCCTCAGTCACCTCCTTGACCTTCTTAACCCAATCCTTGCCCTCCTCACTGCGGTAATCGATAACCACATCCGCACCCAGGCTCTTCACCAAAGCGACCTTCTCCGGACCACCTGCCGTTCCAATCACCTTGGCACCGAGGGACTTGAGAACCTGAGTCATGAGGAATCCAGCACCACCAGCTGCCGCATGCAGCAGCACCCAGTCGCCCTTCTGCACAGCGTAGGTCTCCTTGGCCAGGGTGATAACCGTCAAGCCGCTCAGGAAACCAGCGATGGCATCCTCGTCAGTGATCTCGTCGGGGATCTTGACGGTCTTGGCCGCCGGGACGGCTGTGTATTCAGCATAACCGCCTGTGGTCATCCAGGCGACACGATCGCCGACCTTGAAATTGTACGGGTTAGGGCCCGGGCCCAGTGCGACCACGGTGCCGGCGCCTTCGCGGCCGAGGATTTCGGGTTTGGCAGATGGGTAGAGACCCGTCCGGAAGTAGGTGTCGATGTAGTTTATACCAGAAATGTTGTTCTTGACGAGCAATTGGCCCTCCTGCGGGGTCGGGACGGGGTGGTCGGATTTGAACTCGAGGACCTCAGGGCCGCCGAGTTTCTCGACAATGACGGCCTTCATGGTCGATGGGACGGACATGGCGCGGGCTTGATGGGGAAATGGTGAAATTGGTGATGGACTGAGGTGAGCGCGGATAGCAGAGAGACGGGCAATGCTTGGTGAAGTAGTCCTCGTGGCAGTTGTACGAAGGGAAGTGGAATGAGTTGCGAAGAAGCGGTTAAGATACATTCGAGGAGGGGCTTCCGGATAATAATTTAACAAGTACCACCAGGTGGGATTTTAGGATGCTTTGGTTTGCGTACGAGCACGAAAAGAATCATATCACGATCAGCTACGGTTTCATGAATCATTACTGTTGTTGATTTGTCATCCGACTGCTATCTCGTCGTTTTGATATCCTTCATTCCTCATCCATGGCTTTCTCTTTCCCCGCAGTTTCCATATCGCGGGATCTATTCCGTTGTTTGTATGAGTGTCGGGAAACCACAACCTCGCTCTGTAAGCTTAATAGTACTCAGACCATTGATTGATAGCAAGGTCTGGCATACTTCTGGCAATGTTTTCTTTTGCCTCTTGATATGACCGGAGTGCAGGTGTGATACTTCCGTCGGGAATGACGCCATCGGAAGAGGGCGTCGGCCTTTTTGTTTTCTCTTCTCCATCTCCGACGGACCAACTCCGACCATGGGATTTGTGCACGTTGCGGCATAGTTTCATTAGTCAGGTTCAATGCACGATTACGGTTTATACATTGATACATAATGCCTAAGGAGACGAGATCATCTCGACAGGATCATCACAGCCCAACTGTTACATAGTCTATCATTCTGTTATTCCTATCATCGACGATCTATTCATTACTAACCGCATAACATTCTCCAGAGCCCACAATGACTCCGGGAGTCATCTGCACTTGCTTTAGGCCAGCTCAGCGCCGGCAATTACCTACAACAACCAGAATGGCATCATAGCCTTCCATGCCAACAACGGCGGAATGCCATCATGGAACCCTAGAATTTGACTGACATGGACCGCAGTAGGCGACTTTTCCGGGGCAATGAAGCCCAACAAGGACCAATGGTCAAGGTCAATGATGAAAGAGGCTGAGGCGCTTCACGCAACCGCCTCGCCTCGCCTTTCTTACGCGTCTGAGCAGGCTGGAGCCAACTGTCTCCCCACAATATGGCGGCCGCCCTGCACCCTTTACCCACATTCTTTTTTCCCTTTAAAAACTTTGAACGATAGCAATTGGTCGATCCGCTGGGGATTCAGCTGGTATCGAAAGAAAATCTGCTGATCTGGCGCCATTGCATCGCCATGGATGCCTTCGTCCCACACTTACTCACATATAGGTGCAGCAAGGACGTCTATCATATTGGTCTCGACCAAAGACTATGACTGTCTGACTCCTGTGCCTGTTGATTTGGCTTGCAGAGAGCCAAACAGATTCATGCTCAGCATCTGGCCACGACCGCCGTGTTTCATGCCCCAATGGCCTGATTCGTCGCCTTTCCGCCCAATGCTTTAGGCTGATGCCCTGATAGGGCCATCATCTCGAGAGGCGCTGCCCGACCAGGTTCTCATTGGGGCTTATATACATTGTCATACTGTCCCCTTTTTTTCTGTTTATGTTTTCAGATAGACCAAAATACACCCCGATCCCCCACTAATTAATATTAATAATTCCAAAGGACTCAAAAGCACATCTCCGGTCAATTCTTTTCACATTGCCTTCACTAGTTGCGGCCCAACCTGTCTCACCCAGATCCAACCCGTGCTTATATATCGTGTTCTCTTCGCAACTCCAAGTGAGTTCGTCACGACGAACATAACATGCCAGCTTCCAGGAAAGAGTCTCTAATCCACCGCACCGCTGCAACAGGATAGCCCCTGGCCCCGCCGAGCAACTGTAACAATATTCCCTTTCGTCTTGGATTGTCGACATCGTGCCTTCCGGAGTTTTGCTTTTAGTTTCTTGTCTCGTGTTTTTGGTTATCTTCCTTGCAATCAACCATGTTTTTCTGGAACAAGCGGCCCCGGTGGCCACCTTCTCCCTCGGTGGAAGACGAACTTGAATCGCTCTCTCGGGAGCTACACGGATCGACCAGGATTGCAGACAAGCCTGGAATTGAAGGAGTCTGCGCCAGAGGATCGATTGATCAATACCCAGTGATCATGGAAACGCTCTCACTCACGTCCATCGTTCAAACCGATACCCTAGGAGGTTATGGCCACGGGAGCACCTCTTCCGTTAATAGTTCCGGACCACCAACACCACCTGCGGAGTCCAAACAGCCCTGCCTGTTCGATGTTGGTAATGCCACACAGCAAGGAGCTCAGTTCAGGCCAGCGCCGTTGGCGACACCACCCATATCTCGAGACACATCCCCCCGAGGCCAGCCACGTGCACCAGCACCTCAACCGGTACAGAACAGTAGGCCCGCAACTGGCCATCAAACATTACCTTCTCAACCCGTGAACTCTAGCTCTCAGGGTTCCAAGACTCAAAAGGACAGCGCCCCAGCATTGCACAAGGCAAATTCCAGTCCAATCCCACTGAAACCTTCAAAGCCGTCTCCCCCTGTGCGCACCTCTTCATTACCAAACAAGCCTGCTTCCTCCATCCCAAAGAGGTCCGTGCCTATCCGTCCTATAGGTCCATCGGGAACCAAAGTCCAGCAGCCTACTCAGGTCATCCCAAGCCCAGTCAATGCCACAAAATCCCCTCTCCCAATGCGTACATCTTCCTTGGCAAACAAGTCTTCTTCATCTGTTCCAAAGCCGTCGGGGGGCGTCAGGCCTGACCAACCCTCAGAAACTAAGGTCCAGCACGCTCTTTCAGCCAGCTCAACCCCACAGCAAGCTGTCAAACAGTCTTCCCCCATGCCTACACCGTCGCTGCCAAGCAAGCCTGCTTCTGTCACCAAAGAGTCACGGGGTGTCAAGCCTGACCAACCTGCAAGACAGTCAACAGCTAATGACAAACAGCCCCTTCCAGCCAATCCACGCCCCCAGAAATCCACAAAGCCAAGGCCTCAGGTGCACACTTCTCTCCTTCCCAACAAGTCTGTTTCTTCAGTTCCAAAGCGGCCGGCGAGCATCAATACCGGTGCCCTGCAGCCTAGCTCAGCTGCAAATAAGGCAAAAGACCATGATAATAATCCAAGACCAAACCTGGGGCCTCAAGGAAGTGGAACTCCTTCCGCGGCATCCCCGAAAACATTAAGCCTGGCTGAGAGGTTGGAAGAGAAGCTGAGGCGCAAACATGAACAGAGAGAGTCTAGTGGTTCCCCAGACGCACAGAAGACAAATCAACCTACACCGGTCTCTGTTCCAAAACCCAGTAGCCCCATTGTTGCCAAAAGTGATCCACCTACTACCCAGGAGCCAGCTAACCCGAAGCCCCGTCCACAACTTGCACACAGAGCGGCAACGGTTGACCCGCTATCAGTCCAGAAAGGTCCACGCCCAGTCTCTCTCGTCGAAGCTCCGGTGCCAAAGTTAGTGCCATCAGATGAGGCACAGTCTGCTCCTATCCTACCTAAACGGACTGTTTCATTTCAAACTAAGGCCCTTAAGCCCGCTTCTTTGACAAGTTTGGAGCATACTCTCGAGCAGCTGCAATCTCTACAAGTTGGCCTACCACAACCCGTTCGCCCACCATCTCCGAGCAGGTCTGGTCAGTGTCTGTTACCCTGCCCTAGGTCTGTCCCAGTGGCAGGATACCAGGACTGGTTCACAATCAAAGGTATGACTCACTTGCAAATCTGTCCCTCGTGCTTGAACCAGATGCGCAAGTCGAAGTTCCGCGACCTCTTGATCTTAGGAACCCCCCGTCCACGCTCGGAGAGGATCCGTTGTGCGATGAGCGAGCCATGGGCCCGGCTCGCCTGGATGCAAACAATCAATAAACAGCTCGACCATCTGCACCTGCTCTGCCAGATCACCCAGCCACCCCCAGGAACCAAGCCATGCACAGGACGTGTGGTCAGCGAACAGTACTGGTACCGCGTCGTCGACCCTGCCACGGGGGTGTTTCTTCCAAAGTTCAACGTCTGCTCCGCATGTGTTCGAAATCTAAGAATCCTCATGCCCCCGCACCAAGATACATTCAAGCTTTGCACCACTCTGCAAGAGCGAGTCTGCGATTTTGTGACGGACAGCCCCCGTTTCGTCCGGTACATTGACCTTCTCGACATTGCTGCAAACCGTGCCGAGCAGGAGCACTCACCCCAGCCCGACCTGACTGAATTCATGGCCTACGCTCGCCGCAAGGTCGTGCTCCGGGACTGCCGCCGTAGCCGGGTAGCGCTTAATACGTGGCACTACATGCCCCAACTTCCGGAGCTCACGGTATGCGAGGACTGCTATGATGACGTAGTGTGGCCCATGGTCAAGGCCAACTATTCTATCGCGCGTAAATTCTCAGCCATGATGCGCCTGCCCCCGGGTGACGGGCTGGCTCGCTGCCGGGAGGCAAGCTGCCAGCTCTACTCTCCTCGCATGCGGCTGAAATTCCGGGAGGCTGTGGAGGAAAACGACCTAGCATATCTGAACATGATTGCCCTGCAACGGTATGAGGCTGAGCAGCGATATCGGAAACTCAGGGGCCAGCTACTGGAAGACGAGGAACGGGGTTACGACTGTGATGCGGAGCTCAGGAGAAACCTGGAAGAGTGGAAGCGATGGGAATGAGTCGCAGGCGACCTCTGTCCCTTGTTCAATAGCCTGTCGATTCAACTATTTGTTTGTTGTCTCCATTTGCCAAAAGTGTATTCTACAAAAGATATGTACAACAAAAAGAAAAGAAAATATATACCATACCCAAACAAAACGCTTCAGCGAACCAAAAACAAAAACACTGAGCATATAAAACCATCACGTTCCAGAAAATGTCCCAGCCTCGACCCCAGCCCTAACCAATTCAGAGACCGTCACAATCTCATACCCCCTCCTTTTCAACTCCGGCAGAACAACCTTCAACATAGGCACCGTCCACTCCCGCCGATCATGACAAATAACAATACTCCCAGGCCGAACCATACTCAAGATATGCCTCGCATTCACCCACCACCACTTCACCTGCGCATCATGCGGATACACACTCCCCAACACAATCTTAAACCCCAACTGCTTCAACACCCCCCGCATACGCTCACTGAAGAACCCACTCCCAGGCCGAAACCACCTCTCGCGGGGCTCCCGCCCCCCAACCGCCGAATACGCCGCGCGAATGCGATCCTGCACAACCCGCACCTGCTCCCGAAGCTCCTCATCACTAAGACTCCGACTTGGCTCATCCCGCATCGCATGATTCCCCAACTCATGTCCCTGCCGCACAAGCTCATGCAATTCACCCTCCCGACCGGGAATCTGCGATCCGATAAGGAAGAAAGTCGCCCTAGCGGCGTTGTCGGCCAGCACGGAGCGGAGTTCGGGGGTGTGGACAGACGGCGCGTCGTCGATTGTTAGGGCGATGAGTTTCCGGTTGCTGGGGAGGGGTACGTGCCAGAGAGTGTCGGGCCAGCGGTGTTGGAAGTAGCGGATTAGTAGCGACGGCGGTTTATAGATTAGGTAGAAGGGCGTTAGGAGCGTTAGGGTTAGGAGGAAGGGGAGGAGCATTGTTAATAGAAGACGTTTGAGTTTGCGGCGTGGGAGGAGCATTTCCTTTTCTTTTCTTTTCTTTTTTTTTTTTTTTTTATT
>NW_022475401.1:0-9309 GCF_009193585.1 Aspergillus caelatus
TTTTTTTAATCCCCTTCCTCCCCCTTTCTTCATATTCCCAGTTGACCTCTTTGGGTCTCTCTCTTGTTTGATGTTTGTGTTGGGTTGTTTGGGTAGAAGAGGTTTGCTGACCGGAGTGATGTGTGTGTACACAAGGATATGAAATTGAAACGACATCCAAGGGACGACGCAATGGTGTGTATTCCATCCCTCGGCCGCCAAAACCAGAAACAACATTTGCTTACCCGTCCGATTGTCTCATGCCAGACCAATCATACTAGCAATGAGACGACACTGCCATCCAAGACCAACAGGCCAAACAAACGACCAATAATTACTGACGAGCGCTCTGTCAATGAACGGGCCAATAAACAAGCCAAGACAGCCGAGAGAGATCCGAGCTATGTG
Source organism: Aspergillus caelatus (assembly GCF_009193585.1). Classification (NCBI taxonomy): domain Eukaryota; kingdom Fungi; phylum Ascomycota; class Eurotiomycetes; order Eurotiales; family Aspergillaceae; genus Aspergillus; species Aspergillus caelatus. The sequence continues at coordinate 388 of NW_022475401.1, forward strand.
CCTGAGGAAGACGGCGAGGGTTCGCAATTTTCGGAGGGCGAAGATATTGCTCATGATAGCTCGGTATATCACCCCTCGTCTAGTCAAGATCGGATAGAGAAATTGCTAACAAACATGCAGTTGAGCACCGTGCATGGTCGAACGAGAAGTTCGGCGAACTCCTTGGCAAAGATTAGGGCTCAAAACGTCGCGATACGGCCGATATCTCACAATCCCAGGAATACCACGAGCTTACAGACAGGTGCTTCAGATAAGGCAGCTTCAGAGTCCCCTACCCGGGCTAGACCAACTAGGGGCCCTGAGAGGATTCTAGGCTCTGTTCACAATAGCAATCCTGTGTCGACCACTACAGCAATGCAAAGTATCAGCCGGCCCAAAGCCAATCCTAGCAATCCCCCTTCTAAAGCTTCGCAGCCGGGAAGGGTCACTACGCAAATAGAAAGCCTGGATCCGAGCACGACACACGACCTATTCTCCAGCCTGGTGAAATCTATTGCTGATCATAGAAAATCGTATGAATTGCTGCCAAAATTCCCTGAGAGGCAAGGGAGTGAGCTCATTACGTGGAGTCTTCTCGGCATGATCTCTGATGCTCTTTCTTATCCATCAGCTCAGCTACGTAATGAAAAGCAAACACGAGAGCTTCAGGAATTTAGGTCCGTGGTCGACACACAGGAACAGGGCCGAAAATCCCTGGAGGCAGAGCTATCGAAAGCCAGGGGCGAGATAGCTGAATTAAAACAACAACTCAAGTCAACTCAATCTCAGGGTTGCAAAGAATGCCGCCGACTGCAAGAGCGAAATACGGCTCTGGAAGAGAAGCTCAGCCTTTTTAAGCGCGTGAGTAGGCAACTTCTCTCCGGCTCAGAAGAGAAACAGCCCCCTCCCGGCTCGTCGACGCCTACCATAGCGATATCTGGTTGACAGGAAGCTGAAGCAGCTGTTGTTAACCTATTTTAGTTTAGGTGTACTGTGTGGTCACTGTATTGTTTGAGTGCTCTGTTTGATCGCTTTATAGTGAAGGATGTGTGTGCGAATGGCAACCCTGACTTACCACATATTTGCAAATGACATACCGTAGATACATATATAACACAAACAATTCCATCATAACAAAGCTCTTAGCAGTTCCAGAGCATGGCAAGACCGGATAGAAGGTAAAAGGTTTTGGATGGCAGTAACTTTTGCACTATCATTACCAAAGTATGTAATAAGATGAAAGGAGGGTCTTGCAGTTCCCACGCGTGCCGCAATTAGTGACGAGATAACTAGTGCTCCTCGAGCTCCTCCTCCTCACCATACTCTCCAATCTCCTCCTCATCATCGATAGAGGCTTCCTGGTATTGCTGGTATTCCGACACCAAGTCATTCATGTTGCTTTCCGCTTCCGTAAACTCCATCTCGTCCATACCCTCGCTGGTGTACCAGTGCAAGAATGCCTTGCGACGGAACATGCTAGTGAACTGGTTGCCGATACGCTGGAACAGCTCCTGGATGGATGTCGAATTACCAATAAAGGTTGAAGCCATCTTCAGGCCCCTAGGAGGCACGGAGCAGACCGTGGTTTGAATATTGTTCGGGATCCATTCAACGAAGTAGCCGCTGTTCTTAGTCTGGACGCCACGCATTTGATCTTCGACCTCCTTCGTCGAGACTTTTCCACGGCTGAATCCCAGTTAGTCTTTGCAATCATCACCTGTGGGGGAGACCTACAAGATCGCGGAGCAAGTCAAAAAGCGGCCGTTGTGGAAATTAGCCGCAGCCATCATGTTTCTGGGATCGAACATCTGTTGGGTTAATTCAGGTACGGAGACTGCGCGGAATGAATGGGCTCCTCGGCTGGTCAGTGGTGCAAAGCCCACCATGAAGAAATGAAGCCGGGGGAAGGGCACCATGTTCACAGCCAGTTTTCGCAGGTCCGAATTAAGTTGACCAGGGAATCGAAGACTGACGGTAACACCAGACATGACTGCCGAGACCAGGTGGTTAAGGTCGCCATAGGAAGGAGAAGACAGTTTTAGGGTGCGGTGGCAGATGTCGTAGAGGGCCTACGTTGATTAGAACACATCGTCACTTATAGAAGTAATGATCTCGCACCTCGTTATCGATGCAAAACGTCTCATCGGAATGCTCCACCAGTTGATGAACAGATAATGTGGCGTTGTACGGCTCCACCACCGTATCCGAGACCTTCGGCGAAGGCGCCACAGAGAATGTAGCCATCATGCGATCCGGGAATTCCTCACGGATCTTCGAAATCAAAAGAGTTCCCATACCGGAACCAGTACCACCTCCAAGGGAGTGCGTGATCTGGAAGCCTTGCAGACAGTCGCAGCTTTCGGCTTCACGACGAACCACATCCACAACAGAGTCAACCAACTCAGCACCTTCGGTATAGTGACCCTTTGCCCAGTTATTTCCCGCGCTTGACTGGCCGAATACAAAGTTGTCCGGTCGGAAAAGCTGTCCAAACGGACCAGCACGGACGGCGTCCATCGTGCCGGGCTCCAAGTCCACGAGGACCGCGCGGGGAACATATTTCTGGTTGCCGACCTAGTGGATTGGTGAGCGGCAGCAGTACACACGATTTAGAGAAGCTTAGCAACCTCATTGAAATAGACATTCATCCGCTCCAGTTCTTGGTCGTTCGAACCAGTGTACCTGAGAATCAATTAGGAGAAAGTTCGTCACGTCATAGCCCATGTTACTCACACTCCAGACGCGTCGAGGCCATGTTCGCCGGAGATTATTTGCCTAAACAACGTCAATATGCGTTCCATCAAGGACACCCTGCCTGTTAAGCATGTGAAAAGGATAGATCAACAGTGGACTTACCAGAAGGCGGTACCAACTTGGTTACCCTAAAGGAAAGAGCACAATGACTCAGTTATCTTCTATGATATACCGCAAGTGGTTTACTTACACACTGGCCAGTTTGGAGGTGCACCTTGAGAGAGTTAGCATTGTCATGTTCACGTTGGAGATGGAGCGGCGGGGGAAGAGTGGGGAAAAGATGAGCTCCGTGACTGCCCCAAACAAACTTACGATTTCACGCATTGTGGAGAAGGATGAAGTATCGTAATACAAGAAGGTATTAGAGGGTAAGAAAAAGGGATTGTAAAGGAGAAGATGGGATTGAGATACGAGAGACGGGGGTAGAGGTGATGTTGGGCAACGAAGAAGAAGCGGGAGGATTTATTTGGGAGAAGAAAAACAAAAAGGTTAGGGAAACCGTGATCCGTCAGTCAGGTGTCCGTCAGGCGACATTTAGGATTGTGTTGCAGTTTTTATGTAAAGTCGTAAGTAAGCAGTGCATTTGGTGCTAACGGCATTTTGACACCTTCTTTTCGAGCGAATTTGTCTGGGCCTATGGATTCTTTCGATTCATCCAGCCTTTGGCCCAAAGTACACTAGTCCCAACTTTGCTTCTTGTCCGTGTTTTTTTCTTCTTTTTTTTTTTTTTTTTTTTTTTGGAGTTGACTACCTCTGTCTGGTCATGTCATCTCTATCATATGTCTTATGACTGTATACCCATCTATAAATATCGAATTTTTTCCTTTTTTTTTTTTTCCGCCTTTCTTTTCCTCTCCATTTTCAATAATCAATAATATTGGCAACTCAACAGTTCAATTCTGTTTGAAATTGGACCTAAAGATGACAGGAGCAAACAATAACAGAGTAAATTCAATTCGATGTTGATCCGCGGGTACCCGCAAGAAAATATAATATATAGCCATTATTTTCAAATTCACTCCGGATAATGTACAGAACGACAACGACGAATGTATACGTATGTTGCTCACCGCTCCAATTCTCCCCCCTTTCTTCTTATTTGGGATCGCCCTTTTGAAAGAGTTCGACCGGAGTCGGATACGGATACGGACCTGGGATGTAGCAAGTTAGGCACCTTGCGGGTCAGACAATAAAATACCTGAAAGACCTGAACCCTAGTCGACAATCGATACCTGCGCTAACCCATCGTGGCTTAAAGCTCACCACCCCCAAGACTGCAAGCAATCGTCGCTTAGAAATGAGAATTCTCTGTAATTAGAGAGACCGACATGCTTTCTTACAGCTTGGATTACTTCATAAACTAGGAGCATGTTCGAGCTTGGAAGGGATGCTTCGAGCAATGATCTCAATACAGATGCCAAAGTATCATCACAGATGAATCCATGGCCGACGCTGTTTTGTCAAATCCTCTGGTAGATACATGGGCACATGCTACATTAGCCATGCTTCATCATGAGTACCATGCATGTATCCCTACAATTATGTTCTTGATTCAACAGCAATGTCAATCCTATATTTCATTTAGGACCGTATGCAGACGAGCTATCTTTCAGTAGCTTTAAACGAATAGTATCAAATGAAGCTTTTTCCACCTGCCGAGACATTCATTCTCCCGGCCCCAGCCAGTATATCTACCGTGGAAACATTGAAACGTGCCGCCGTAGTGGACAATTCTTTGTATCCAGTGCTAAGGTCATCCAAACTAGAGGGAATGATCCCACGCCGTACCACACTATACGCGGTGATCGCTATGATTTCTGTGGAACTAGTTCCTACATCGGATGGAAGAGCTGATCCACTGTGACCTCAATGTATCTTCACATGGAAAATGCGCCATTAATGTTGCGTGAACGAGAGTAAAGACACACTCGCAGCATCAAACCAAAAATATTGGCAAGTATGCCCGAAACCGTTGTCACGTAGGTCTGCTGGCTGGCCAGACAACAGAGATAGAAAAACCAACTGGATGCATGCGACAATAATGGCTCTGGTTAAGTGTTAAATATTGAAAAGTTCCCATACTAAGAGCAGGTGTTTTGAGACCAAGCTTCCATACGGTTGATGAGGGTCTTCTTTGGACTAGGTCAGACCTCAGCTCATTAAGCTGAAAGTCCGTCCGATTTTGAAGGGCCAAATATTTGGACAGAGTATAGGCTCGCCATGAGGAGTATATTAACCATATATGGATGTTGACATCAAGGACAAAAAGACTATGCATGAAGAGTAAGGGACGAAATATGAGAGAAGGGGAAAAAAAGAATTGAGGCACACCCGATTTGAACGGATAACCTTTCGATCTGGAGTCGAACGCGCTACCGTTGCGCCAGCGCCCCAACAAGTTGGGGTTTTCTAACTTCTTAAAATTTATTAATCAAACAAAAGAAAAGACGATATGCTTCCACAATCTCATGTTTTTTTTTGAACATAGGTTTCTGACTAGCTTCTCGCTCGAGCTCTATCCCGTAGACTTAATAATTCCCGTATAGGGTACCCGAAAGTATTTTCAATCCAATTTAGGCACACTACTAAGCTTTCCTGTGGCCTTTCAGATAGCGTCCGTTGGGGTTGTACTAGATCGTATTATGGGAATATATAACAAAGGATGGACTACATTTTACTACGTTCGCTGCACTCGTCTTGAGAAGGAATGGCCATGTGGATCGGCATCTTATCACTAAGAAGCTTGCCTTGGTGAAAATCAAAGATCAAGAAACCAGTCTACAGACCCCTCTCAACAGCATCAGCCATGTCTCCAAGTGTATCAAACTTCCAATCATAAACCGTATCCTCCAAGTTCCCCATTAAAGCCCCTGGCCTCTCAATCCAAGAAGACTTAAGCCCCATCTTCTTCGCAGGATGATGATCATGGAATTGGCTCTGCGCCGTCTGAAGCACCTGTTCCGCCTCGACCCCAAACTGTTCCTTAACAGCCTTAAGCATATACTCAAAATTAGCCAGTTCAGGCTTATACGATCCCACATCTTGCGCTGTGATAATCAAATCAAAAGGAAAACCCTGCAAGCTACCAGCATTGGTCTTCTGGAACGACTCCCGGTCCACATTTGAAAGCACGACCAGCTTGTAGTGCTTCGACAGACGCCTCAGCGCCTCCACGGTATCCGGGAATGCAGGCCACTGGCCGACTGATTCGCCGAATTGGTTGCTTTCTTCTGCGGTGGGCGGGTTAAGGCCCAGGCGGGATGCGAGTTGCGGGTGGATTGTGGAGAGAAGTTGTGAGTAGGGCATGTCTGGGGTTTTGGTTTGTTGGGCTTTCTCGAGCTCGTGGTAGAGCCTGAGGTAGCTTTCTCGTGCTACTTGCGCGATGTTTGCGGTTAGGGTTGGTTGGATTGCGTTCCAGACGCCAGTTTCCCAGTCGATTAGGGTACCGTAGACGTCGAAGGAGAGGAGGCGGTAGTTGGTGAGTTTGGACATGGCAGTTTGTCTTGGGGTTTTTAATTTGGAAGAATGATAAAATGATATTAGTTGTTGGATGACTTCGTGTTGTCCCTCTCGTGGTGATGGTTTATATGTCTGACATGTGTATAGTCTTTGGCCCGGGTGCAGTTACCCGGACGGGATTCACTGTGGGGAGCCATTGTCTCAACTCCCGGCTCGGGTGTTGGTTCTTATCAAATTATTGTGTATCAAACAGCTAGCCGCTGTCTCTTTATTCGAAGATGACTTGTATCATGGGTCACTGAAAGCAGACTCCCCGTCCGGTTAAGGAGAAGGACTCGGAAAGCTGTCAGGGTCGATGCTTCAGATAAAAGCCGACTACACAAGCCCGCTTTCTATGTAGATTCAGTCTGGGCGAGCAAAACATTCACTCTACACATATTTGTGTATCTCCAAGTCTCAAAATGGCGGTCATTTCTGAACCATCCTTACCTTCTATGCAGACGACAGTTCCCGGTCCGTTAACCAATGCTACTAAGTCGGAACTGGATGTCATTTTCGATGCCCGAACCACGCAGATGGTTATTGACTATGACAAAAGCTCTGGAAACTAGTAGGTTTGCTTCTTGATACTCAGCTACATGAACAGTTGTGACTTACGCCCCCCTAGTTTAGTCGACATAGATGGTAACACCTATCTCGATGTGTACGCTCAGATTGCCTCAATCCCCGTGGGATACAACAACCCCACTCTGGTGAAAGCCGCACAATCACCGGCGATGATTTCAGCCCTGGTTAATCGTCCAGCCATTGGCAACTTCCCCTCTCAGAAGTGGCTCAATCTGTTACGCGATGGCCTTATGCGCGCAGCTCCACCCGGATGCACCCAGGTTTTCACAGCACAGTCGGGATCTGAGGCCAACGAGCTAGCCTTCAAGGCCGCATTCATGGCCTATTGCCGGAAGCAAAGAGGAGATGCACCCTGGTCCGAGCATGAGCAGGATTCTGCCATGAGGAACCAAGTGCCCGGATCCCCTGATCTGGCTATCCTCAGCTTCAAGAACTCTTTCCACGGCCGTGGATTCGCTAGTCTGTCTGCTACTCGCTCCAAGCCAGTACACAAGATTGATATTCCGTCCTTCAAGTGGCCCCAGGCCTCTTTTCCTGAACTGAAATATCCTCTGGAAGAACACGAAGAGGAGAATCGTCGCGAAGAGGAGCGTTGTCTGCAGGAGATTGAGCACATCATTGATTCGTGGCACTGCCCTGTGGCTGGGATCATCGTTGAGCCGATTCAGAGTGAAGGTGGTGATAACCATGCCTCGCCGAAGTTTTTCCAGGGTTTGCAGGCTATTACAAAGGCTCGTGGAACTTACCTGATTGTTGACGAGGTCCAGACAGGCTTCGGTGGTACGGGCAAATTCTGGGGCCATGAGCATTGGAACCTTTCCGCCCCCGCTGATATCGTGACTTTCTCTAAGAAGGCACAGACTGCGGGCTACTTCTTCAGTGACAACTCTCTTCGTCCTGATAAAGCTTACCGGCAATTTAACACGTAAGACTGAGTCCGGCTCCATAGTGTTTGGACGAGACAACTGACTGATGGATCTCTTAGGTGGATGGGCGACGCTGCACGTGTTATCATGTGTAATGCAGTAATTGACGAGATACTCAGCGAAAATCTAGTAGAAAAGACAGTAGGTTTTATCTTACTTAGCTTTACGTCGTGCTCTGACATTTCTAGGCTCGCGTGGGTGAACTTCTTCACGAGAGACTTGCTACTCTGGCCACGAGATATCCTGAGTTCATACAGAACCTTCGCGGCAAGGGCAAGGGAACTTATCTTGCTTTTGACACCCCCGACTCAAGTACCTTGCTAAAGGAAATGCGTAATCTCGAGATTAACATTGGAAGCTGCGGCGTATCAACTATTCGACTGCGTCCGATGCTTATCTTCAGGGAGGCGCATATCTCTACGTTGATAGAGGCGTTTGAGAAGGCTTTCACGAAGCTGGGAAGGTTATAAGCTTATATGAACATACACATATAGCATTCTGAGAGGCTCTTAGCTTGGGGTACTGTGTCCCACAGATTTAGTTATGATATATCTTTCTCTGCCAATGCCATATTATGCATAGCTCGGGAAATGTAAGCATGGTTCGTATGGCACTGTTCGCTAAGTTCTGTAGACTGTTGACTAGTTGTCCGTCATTCAGACTTTGTCGGCTTTCTCGAATATAGAAGATTTTTATAGGAGGTTGATGGATCATGACAGATATGCGCATGATCTGTGATCATAAACCTAATGCCTAGAACTGGGCTCAACCACATTTCTACTTCGAGCAACTTGGTGAACACTCAATTCGAGTATGGCCGGCATATTCAATGGTGGTCTGATGCCATCTGCGCTTCTTGGTGCAAAGATCTAAACAATCCTCCTACTATAATATCCTAAGTTAATTCTAGTCAATTATTATTTATCCATACTTCAGCTAAAATCAAGAATATTGTGGGGTGTCTTAAGGTATAAGCCGACAAGTATCTACGCTCTAGAAATGAGGATAGCTTAACTTAGTTTTGAATATGATCGTTATTTCTAAATAAGTTTAGCAACCTGTTGGGGCGCTGGCGCAACGGTAGCGCGTTCGACTCCAGATCGAAAGGTTATCCGTTCAAATCGGGTGTGCCTCAATTCTTTTTTGTTTTTTGTTTTTGTTTTTTTTTTTTTTTTTT